>NC_068439.1:70886583-70974083 GCF_023373465.1 Oncorhynchus keta
CATTTCAACTCACTGTGTGTGTGTGTGTGTGTGTGTGTGTGTGTGTGTGTGTGTGTGTGTGTGTGTGTGTGTGTGTGTGTGTGTGTGTGTGTGTGTGTGTGTGTGTGTGTGTGTGTGTGTGTGTGTGTGTGTGTGTGTGTGTGTGTGTGTGTCCGTATGTCCATGTGTTTCACTTTCAAATGTGCTTGTTCCAGACAGTATTAGTCTAGAACAGAATACAAAACACTTCCTCTAATATCTATTGTCACAACACTCACGACTGCAATTAGTTTGCATGACAACGGGTCTTACTATTCATCCTACAATGCCAATCTGATCAAAGCTGATATATTCCTGCCTGACCTGCCATGGATTAACACGGACCCACACGTCTGAATTTCCTCCCTGCCATCCTATCTCCCTCTGTCGACATCCCAAATTGCACCCTATTCCCCATATAGTGCAATGTTTTTGACCAGAGCCCTATGAGCCCATGGTCAAAAGTAGTGCACTATATATTGAACAGGGTGCCATTTGGGACAAACCCTCTGTCTCATTATCCCGCTCCCAGACAGTCTCCTTCTGATTACAGAGATATCAGATCATCACCACATGCTCTCATCTGTACACTGTCAGACAAATTGAATCGTGATAAAAACATTTTTTTCTCTGCCTCTTCCTATTCATTCTATTCTCTCCATCGCCATATACTATGGCAGATTTCTTTCTGTCTGATTTCATTCTTGAGACAGGTTGTTTTCAGTTCCACGCTGATACAGGAACGGGAAGGACATCGTCTGAATAATATTAATACAGCCGACTGAAACAGTTGTCATACACATTTATCATTTTTGATTGTTAGCGCTGTACCCCACAGTTCATGTTGCAAACAAAAAAATCGATAATCCATTTGCATTATGTAGATGTCACTAAACGATCACTAAACGGTGAAAGTCATTAGACTGTAGACACATCCCTGAGGAGCACCAAGGCACCCTTTAGTTGTACAGAGAAAGTCTTATGGATTTTTTTATGATGAACAACATGACACATCTCTCTCTCTGTACACTAAGGCACAGATAATCAACGAGGTGATTTGATTTATTTATTTATTTGCACCCCAAAAAATGAACAGATAAAAACACCTTTTTTTACAGTGTGCAGGTGTGGTTGGAAAACCAAGGGCTTTTAATATGAAAACCTCACAACAAAACAATATACAATAAAATAAATAATAATAAATTAAAAAGTTTTGCTGAAACAGATAACAAAACCTACTAATTATAAATGAATTGATCAGTAATCACGAAGAAAGAAAATATGAATGCATGCGTGCATGTGAGTGTGTGAGAGTTATTATATGGAGGAGATTACTGAGTAGTTTGGAAGCTATTGTGTAAAGCAAGCTTGATGAACGAAACCAATAATCTTTCTGATGAGACCAAAAGATTTCATTACTTTGCTGCAGACAAATTTAATATAACTTTTCATCATTGAAATACAACTTTTCATCAATTAAAATCAAGTGGATGTGACTTGTTCAATTTCATTCCCACCAATCGAGATCCTGTCTCTCTTTTTTAAACAATATTTCTTATTCTTATTAGTTAATACAATAATGTTTGAATTTTTTTGAACATTTAAAGATCCTTTGTTTAACTGGAACAATTCAGAACATTTGGCCATGCCTGAGTTAGCTTCAATAATTAGTGAATAAAAATTATTGTGTGATAAAATCTAATTGGTATCATCAGCAAAGAGAATGGGAAGTACAGTAGAAGACCGACCGGCAAGCGGTACCGGAGCACCAAGTCTCGGACCAAAAGGCTCCTTAACAGCTTCCACCCCAAAGCCATAAGACTGCTGAACAATGAATCAAATGGCCACCCGGACTATTTATGTTGACCCCCCTCCCATTTGTTTTTACTTGCTGTTTATCATCTATGCATAGTCTCTTTACCCCTACCTACATGTACAAATTACCTCGACTAATCTGTACCCCCGTACGTCGGTATAGGTACCCCCTGTATATAGCCTCATTATTGTTATTTTAATGTGTTACTTTTTATTATTTTTTACTTTAGTTTATTTGGTAAATATTTTGTTTGCTCTTTCTTTGTTGGTTAAAGCCTTTTAAGTAAGCATTTCACTGTAAGGACTACCTGTTGTTTTCGGGGGATGTGGCAAATAAAGTTTGATTTGATTTTTGATTTTAAGACACGGTCATTGATATAGATTAGGAATAACAATTCTCCAACCCTGTGGCACACCACAGGATATCTTGGCCCTGGTAGATGCTCAGCTGTTTGCATAAACAAATTGTTCTCTATCATAAACATAACTATAGAGAATTATCTTCGATTACAATCACAGCCGCATATATTCCCCCCCAAGCAGACACATCGATGGCCCTGAACAAACTTTATTGGACTCTATGTAAACTGGAAACCACATATACTGAGGCTGCATTCATTGTAGCTGGGGATTTTAACAAGGCTAATCTGAAAACAAGACTCCCTAAATTCTATCAGCATATCGATTGTGCTACCAGGGCTGGTAAAACCCTGGACCCCCGCCCTACTTTCGGAAAAGCTGACCACAACTCCATTTTTGTTGCTTCCAGCCTATAGACAGAGACTAAAACAGGAAGCTCCCGTGCTCAGGTCTGTTCAACACTGGTCCGACCAATCTGATTCCACGCTTCAAGATTGCTTCGATCACGTGGACTGGAATATGTTCCGCATTGCGTCAAACAACAACATTGACGAATACGCTGATTCAGTGAGTGAGTTTATTAGCAAGTGCATCGGTGATGTCGTACCCACAGCAACTATTAAAACCTTCTCCAACCAGAAACTGTGGATTGATTGCAGCATTCGTGCGAAACTGAAAGTGCGAACCACTGCTTTTAATCAGGGCAAGGTGACAAGAAACATGACCGAATACAAACAGTGTAGCTATTCACTCCGCAAGGCAAACAAACAAGCTAAGCGTCAGTATAGAGACAAAGTAGAGTTGCAATTCAACAGCTCAGACAGAAGAGGTATATGGCAGGGTCTACAGTCAATCACGGATTACAAAAAGAAAACCAGCTCCGTCACGGACCAGGATGTCTTGCTCCCAGACAGACTAAACAACTTCTTTGCTCACTTTGAGGACAATACAGTGCCACTGACACGGCCCGCTACCAAAACCTGCGGACTCTCTTTCACTGCAGCAAACGTTAGTAAAACATTTTAAACGAGTTAACCCTCGCAAGGCTGCAGGCCCAGACGGCATCCCCAGCCGCGTCCTCAGAGCATGTTTACGGACACATTCAATCAACCCTTATCCCAGTCTGCTGTTCCCACATGCTTCAAGACGGCCACACTTTTTCCTGTTCCCAAGAAAGTTAAGGTAACTGAGCTAAACGACTTCCGTCATCATGAAGTGCTTTGAGAGACTAGTCAAGGACCATATCACCTCCACCCTACCTGACACCCTAGACCCTCTCCAATTTGCTTACCGCCCCAACAGGTCCACAGTTGACGCAATCGCAACCACATTGCACACTGCCCTAACCCATCTGGACAAGAGGAATACCTATGTGAAAATACTGTTCATCAACTACAGCTCAGCATTTAACACCATAGTTCCCTCCAAACTCATCATCAGCTCGAGACCCTTGGTAATAATAATAATAATAATAAATAATATATGCCATTTAGCAGACGCTTTTATCCAAAGCGACTTACAGTCATGTGTGCATACATTCTACGTATGGGTGGTCCCGGGAATCGAACCCACTACCCTGGCGTTACAAGCGCCATGCTCTACCAACTGTGCTACAGACCCCGCCCTGTGCAACTGGGTACTGGACTTCCTGACGGGCCGCCCCCAGGTGGTGAGGGTAGGTAACAACATCTCCATCCCGCTGATCCTCATGACTGGGGCCCCACAAGGGTGCGTTCTGAGCCCTCTCCTGTACTCCCTGTTCATCCACGACTGCATGGCCATGCACGCCTCCAACTCAATCATCAAGTTTGCAGACGACACTACAGTGGTAGGCTTGATCACCAACAACGACGAGACGGCCTACATGGAGGAGGTGAGGGCCCTCGGAGTGTGGTGTCAGGAAAATAACCTCACACGCAACGTCAACAAAACAAAGGAGATGATCGTGGACTTCAGGAAACAGCAGAGGGAGCACCCCCGTATCCACATCGACGGGACAGTAGTGGAGAAGGTAGTAAGTTTTAAGTTCCTCGGCATACACATCACGGACAAACTGAATTGGTCCACCCACACAGACAGCGTGGTGAAGAAGGCGCAGTAGCGCCTCTTCAACCTCAGGAGGCTGAACAAATTTGGCTTGTCACCAAAAGCACTCACAAACTTTTACAGATACAGATGCAGAGAGCATCCTGTCAGGCTGTATCACCACCTGGTACGGCTGTTCCGCCCAAAACCGTAAGGCTCTCAAGAGGGTAGTGAGGTCTTCACAACGCATCACTGGGGGCAAACTACATGCACTCCAGGACATCTACACCACCCGATGTCACAGGAAGGCCATAAAGATCATCAAGGACATCAACCACCTGAGCCACTGCCTGTTCACCCCGCTATCATCCAGAAGGCAAGGTCAGTACAGGTGCATCAAAGCAGGGACCGAGAGACTGAAAGACAGCTTCTATCTCAAGGCCATCAGACTGTTAAACAGCCACCACTAACATTGAGTGGCTGCTGCCAACATACTGACTCAACTCCAGCCACTCTAATAATGGAAAAATGTATGTAAAAAATGTATCACTTGCCACTTTAAACAATTCCACTTTTATATGTTTACATACCCTACATTACTCATCTCATATGTATATACTGTACTCGATACCATCTACTGCATCTTGCCTATGCCGTTCTGTATCATCACTCATTCACATATCTTTATGTACATATTCTTCATCCCTTTACACTTGTGTGTGCATAAGGTAGTTGTTGTGAAATTGTTAGGTTAGATTACTCGTTGGTTATTACTGCATTGTCGGAACTAGAAGCACCTGTCACACCCTGACCATAGTTTGCTTTGTATGTTTCTATGTTTTGTTTGGTCAGGGTGTGATCTGAGTGGGCATTCTATGTTACATGTCTAGTTTGTCTATTTCTATGTTTGGCCTGATATGGTTCTCAATCAGAGGCAGGTGTTAGTCATTGGCTCTGATTGGGAACCATATTTAGGTAGCCTGTTTGGTGTTGGGTTTTGTGGGTGATTGTTCCTGTCTCTGTGTTTGCACCAGATAGGGCTGTTTTGGTTTTTCCACATTTCTTGTTTTATTAGTCTATTCATGTATAGTTTCTTTATTAAAGAACCATGAATAATAACCATGCTGCGTTTTGGTCCGCCTCTCCTTCGACACAAGAAAACCGTTACAGAACAAGCATTTCGCTACACTCGCATTAACATCTGCTAACCATGTGTATGTGACAAATAAAATTTGATTTGATATAACCAATTATATGTATAACCATGAAACTGTAATAATGCAGGTCAGAAAGTAACATTTCATGATCAACCGTATCAAGTGCAGTGGATAAATTTGAAAATATGGCAAAAGTGTCTTCATTGTTGTTCAGGGCACAAGTTGCAAAATAGTCATATCTGTGGATTAGTTTTTACAAAAACTATATTGGTATTCATATAGAACACAGTGTTGATTGAAATGTTAAATGATCAGCTCAAATCAAATCATTTCACATTTATTTGTCACATGCGCCCGAATACAACATTTCCCCTTACAGTGAAATGCTTACTCACAAGCCCTTAACCAACCATGAAGTTTTAAGACAATTCAAAAAAAAGTAAGAGATAAGAATAACACATAATTAAAGAGCAGCAGTAAATAACAATAGCGGGGCTATATACAGGGGATACCAGTACAGAGTCAATGTGGAGGCTATATACAGGGGATACCAGTACAGAGTCAATGAATACACAGCTGCTGATATCTTGAAGTTACCTATGACCTCCATCACTTCCAATACATCATCACCTCCATTACATCATCACATCCATTACATCAGGAGGATCAAACTGAAGCAGAGAAGGGAAATATCCCTACATTTGATCCATCGGGTTTCCATCAGTATTCTCAATTTCCTTGGACAGAGAGGAATAATAATAATAATAATATAGGAACCCACATTAACAAAAAAAGTGATTCAATTCACATGAAATACCATCAGGATCACTATAGGTCTTATTTACAACAATAAATTGAGATAGAATATAGATGCCTTTTTTCATATCATTCTTTTGTTGCTGAGAATTTTCCTGTGCAGCAGGAAATGCAAAGGTTTCTATAGTTTGTCATTTGCATTTTAAAATGTCAGACCTGATTTGACCTAAAGAAAAATGTATCAACCCCTACAAAAAATATGCATCCACACATCTAATCCACATAATAATTCACAAAATAATAATCCACATTTCCTGTTGCTGCAAGATTATTAGTTTGTTGTAGCAAACTGTCTCAAATTAAGATCCTACATGCAATACCGGTCAAAAGTTTGGACACACCTACTCATTCAAGGGTTTTTCTTTATTTTGACTATTTTCTACATTGTATAATAATAGTGAAGACATCAAAACTATGAAATAACACATATGGAATCATGAAATTACCAAAAAAGTGTTAAACAAATCAAAATATATTTTATATTTGAGATTCTTCAAAGTTCTGTTGGTATACAGAAGATAGCCCTATTTGGTAAAAGACCAAGTCCTTATTATGGCAAGAACAGCTCAAATAAGCAAAGAGAAGTCCATCATTTCTTTAAGACATGAAGGTCAGTCAATCGGAAAAAGGTCAGTCAATAGGAAAATGTCAAGAACTTTGAAAGTGCAGTCGCAAAAACCATCAAGCATTCATTAAAGTAACCAGCCTCAGAAATTGCTGCCCAAATATCTGCTTCACAGAGTTCAAGTAACAGACACATCTCAACATCAACTGTTCAGAGGAAACTGTGTGAATCAGGACTTTGTGGTCGAATTTCTGCAAAGAAACCACAACTAAAGGACACCTATAAGAAGTTGCTTGGGCCAAGAAACACGAGCAATGGACATTAGACCGGTGGAAATCTGTCCTTTGGTTATTGAGTCCAAATTTGAGAGTTTTGGTTTCAACCACCGTGTCTTTATGAGGCGCAGAGTAGGTTAACAGAGGATCTTCCCACCGTAAAGCATGGAGGAGGAGGTGTGATGGTGGGGGTGTGCTTTGCTGGTGACACTGTCTGTGATTTATTTAGAATTCAAGGCACAATTAACCAGCATGGCTACCACAGCATTCTGCAGAGAATATCTGGTTTGCGCTTAGTGGGACTATCATTTTTTCCCCAACAGGACAATAACCCAACACACTTCCAGGCTGTGTAAAGGTATTTGACCAAGAAGAAGAGTGATGGAGTGCTGCATCAGATGACCTGGCCTCCACAATCACCCGACCTCAACCCAATTGAGATGGTTTGGGATGAGTTGGACTGCTAAGTGAAGGAAAAGCTGCCAACAAGTGCTCAGTGTATGTGGGAACTCATTCAAGACTGTTGGAAAAGCATTCCATGTGAAGCTGGTTGAGAGAATGCCTGACATGTCTGTCACCGAACTACCCTATGTCATGATTAGACGGTGAAGAAACACACTCATCTATTTTACAAGATCTTTAAACAATAAAAACTCATTTATCAACATTTCTGAAAATGGATGTATAGCATTTTGGAATGAAACTCTTCATATGTAAATCTAAGCTATGTATAGTATTTGACTGAAGGAACATTGTGTAAAAAGCCCACCCCACTCAACTTGATCTCTACCAATGCTAATGGACAAGACTCCATCTTGTGGTGCTAACCATAACTATTATGGTCAAAACTCACTACAACGAATGTCATCTGTGGGCAGCGGTTGGCCGTCCTATCACCTCTGACCACAGAACATCGGCTGTCATTTTCTGTTCATTTCCCAACGATTCTACATGTTGAATCGCCTCAGTACACGCCCAGCAGGTGAGATATTGCGCACAGCCAACGTTTGTTATGGTGTGTCTTGTCCATTAGAAGGTTAAAGTCTCTCAGATCTCAAATCAAGTGCTTAGCGGCAGCTTCACCCTCCATGTCACTCAGGCCCCAACCTGCCTGGTGGGAAGGTGATCTGGTCTGGAAGGTATGACTAAGCCTTAGACATGGCTGAGTGATGTCTGCCTACCTGTGGGGACGGAAAGCACCATGTAAAGCTAGCTACCCCTGGAACATCATGATGACTCAGCATTTCAAGGTTAACTCATCAAGAGTGGGAAATTCACTGAGCTGAAAATGACATTAAAGTCCCTTAAGCTTTGTTAAAAACGTTTTCTTTCTCAATTTCATGGTAGAGAAAAAAAATTGAAAAACTCACTAATTGTGTTGGGGAATTAGTTCCAGAACCGACAAGCAGAGCAATACCACAGATCTATCGAGGGACGTTGTGCATGCAAATGTGAGTGATGAAACTGCAATAAAATTATACTGGTTTTAGGAATTTCTCTCGAGCTTGGTGCAAAGTTTGACATACCTATTTTTTAGAGGCATTGTTGAGGACAAAGGAGGAGGGAGTACATGGGATAAAACCATGCCTGTGTAATCACAGCTCACCACAATCAATGTACCCTCTAAATCGGGTGATTTTGGGACAGTCAGGAGGACATATGTAAGGCTGTGTGTTCCAATGCCATGCTGACTGCACTACAGGGCACAGCAGTAGCAGACAGGGAGTGTGGGGTTGAGGAGGGTAGGTTGAGTGGGCGTTGGTACTCAGTGCTCAGGCTGAGATAGTGAGCCCTGTTTCCAGGCAGGTTTCAGGAGACCAGACAACGCCCAAAGGCTTTTTTTCTCTCTCTTTCTCTTTTCTGAAAGAGTGGCTGTTACGTAATGCCGCTCGACGGCTCAGGCCTTACACAGCGGCCTGGGTGATCCACTTTGTTGGCGGGAAGAGAAGCAGGATGGGTGTGTGTTAGAAGGGGTGTGGGGGTGGAGGTTACTGGCATCTGTCAGGGGCACAGCCACTCCCCAGCTACCCCCAACACACACACACACACACACTCTCACACACAGAGGGAGAGTCCTGACAAAGCCGTGTCTGTGTCGATGTTCCAGCTGGAATCCAGAGAGTGGGTAATGGCTACTCTTACCTCTAGCCGTAGTACTTCACATCTCCTCCCTCCTCGCCCTTCTGTTGAACCCCCCTCTACACACACTCAGATGGCTGTAGCTGTTACCGTTAACCACACCTGGTCTCTTTTTTTATTTCTCTGTCCCTGTGACTCTCTTTCCCTCTCTTTTTCACTCGTCCTCGCTATATCCCTCTCTCTTTCCTCTCCCTCCAGAGCTGGTGCAGTATATTAGAAATCCTCAAAGATAAAGCCTGGGCTGCGGTCGTTGAACCAATGAGACGAGACGTCTCTGACACATTAACGTGTCACTGAACTGTGTTTGTCTAATGAGGTGGGTGAGGCTGCTGACTGACAATGGTCATACGTAAATGAGAGGAGAGGATAGTGACCAATTGACAGTACAGTGCTGCTTTTGTTCTCAGTGACTCATTAACAGCACAACATAAACATGTATTAGCTTCAGATACAAAGCCCTATAGCTTTCTCTGGATTATGTTGACGTCTGTGAGTGTCACACATTTCTCTGGGGAGTATGAAACAAGATTTAGCAAGGACAGAAAAATGTCTATGTGTTGTATCATTCTGCCTCTGGCATATAGGGATGGGATTACAGCTCAGAAGAACATTCCAGACTTCCAGAATCTGGCCCATAGGTAACTAACTCTGCTAGGGAGAGAATCACATCATTGTTCTAACTATCAGCAATAGAACATTTTGCAGACCAATAAACCCTCTCCAAAGTTTTCATCAAAGCTTTCCTAATACTGGAGGGCGTAGCCAACACAAAGTGGTAAAAAGCTCAGATAATGCTTCCTTCCAGTTCCACTGACACACAGCTCCGTCTCCCCTGTCTATTCACTGTTCAGCCTTACCCCACCATGCATATGCCCAGGCTTGCCCTTCTTAAAGCCTGTGTAATACCATAATTAAACAGCACAACAAGAGACGCGAGACACCTCTTTCCTTGTTTAATGTGATTTGTTTTGTGCTAATACATAGATTACTCTGTGTCTTGCTTTAAAATAAAACACACCTTTGACATAGACATAGGCTGATTGCGGCGGTGCGTGGGTAAAATTGTGGCGGTGCGGTGCGTGGGTAAAATCACTGGGGAAGCCAAGCCCCCTCCATATTACAACCTATGTGTTGTGATAATTGCATTGTCAAATAGCCCTTAGACAGCCTGGAGGTGTGTTGGGTGATTGTCCTAAAAAACAAATGATAGTCCCACGAGGCGCAAACCATGGCGGATGGCGTATCGCTGCAGAATGCTGTGGTAGCCATGCTGGTTAAGTGTGCCTTGAATTCTAAATAAATCACAGAAAGTGTCACTAGACAAGCACCCCCACACCGTCACACCTCCTCCATGCTTCACCGTGGGAACCACACATGCGGAGATCATCCGCTCACCTACTCTGCGTCTCAGAAAGACACAGGGGTTGAAACCAAAACTCTCAAATTTGGACTCATCAGACCAAAGGACAGATTTACACCGGTCTAATGTCCATTGCTCGTGTTCCATGTGAGAAATTGCCAAGAAACTGAAGATCTCGTACAACGCTGTGTATTTCTCCCTTCACAGAACAGAGCAAACTGGCTCTCACCAGAATAGAAAGAGGAGTGGGAGGCCCCGGTGCACAACTGAGCAAGAGGACAAGTACATTAGAGTGTCTAGTTTGAGAAACAGACGCCTCACAAGTCCTCAACTGGAAGCTTTATTAAATAGTACCCGCAAAACACCAGTCTCAACATTAACAGTGAAAAGGCGACTCCGGGATTCTGGCCTTTTTAGCACAGTTCCTCTGTCCAGTGTCTGTGTTCTTTTGCTCATCTTAATCTTTTATTTTCATTGGCCAGTCTGAGATAAGGCTTTTTCTTTGCAACTCTGCAAAAAAACAATATCTGTAGAGTAGTTTCTACAAAAACCATATTGGTGCTCATATAGAACACAGTGTTGATTTACATGTTTCAACATTCTCTTATACACCAAAATGTCCCTTCATGTAATCCAAGGGATTTCCATCAGTTTTTTAAAATGTCTTTGACAGAGAGTAACCAACATTCATAAAAAAGTTATTAAATTCACATGAAATAACATCGGTGTCACTGTAGGTCTTATTTCGAACAGTAAATTTAGATGGAATAGTTCTACTGTAGATGCCTTTTCTTAAACAGTTGATTGAAGATTTTCCAAGATGACTTCATATTATTTGAATGATTCTTGAAATTTGTTAGTAAAATATAATTTTGGGGATATCCAAAGTAGGTGAGTAAATTTGTTCTTATACTTTTTGTAATTTGCAGAATTCAGGGGACAGTTATTTTTAAGTGAGAATTTTTTGAGAACGGTTGTAAACCAAGGTTTCCAGAACCCTTCTACTGCTCTATGTGGTTTAACTACGGGAAAGCAGTGGTGAAATACAGAATTGAAAGATGTGAGAAAAGTCTGGTAAGCAGACTCTGCATCGACTTGATTATAAACATTTTCCCATGAAATATCATCAAAGCGCTCACAATTACTTTAGTTAAATATTCTACATTTAATGCTACTGATCATCCTAATATGTTCATTTCCAGCTGCCAAAGAGAAGTCATACCCTATTCCCTACATGGTCCACTACTTTTGACCAGTTCCCTATGAATAACTATTTCCTTAACCCATGATGACTATAGGCAATCTATCCTATGCAAATCGATCCAATGCAAATAAAACAAGTGTACTGATTCATAAACCTTGTAATAGCTTAGTTATTTCATCCTAGGTGGTCACACTTTTGGGAAAAACAGAATAGGCTGATACATCCATCAATTACATGTTAAATGCAAAGTTTATTGCAAAACTGTGTGTATCATTTCCCCCTGCCACACCCACTAGCGGCCTACTGATACTGTTTGTGTGTTGTTGTGTGTGCGTTTTGCTGCGTTCAAACAACTGGGAACTCGGAACTGGGGAACTCGGAAATCTCCGATTTCGGACTTCAGTGCGTTCAAAACAACTGGGAATTCGGAAAAAACGAGCTCCAACTGGAAAAATCGATTTGAATGGTCATCCACCTCGGAATTCCAACTCGGGAACTCGGACCTCTTTCTAGAGCTCAAACTTTCCGACCTAAAAATCACTGACGTCATGATTTGACTTCGCATTTTTCCGAGTTCCCAGTTGTTTTGAACGCGGCAAATGCGTGGAAAAGTGTTAGATATCCATGGTAATGATGACGTCTTCTCCCTTGCTTTAATTTGAGGAAACCCCGTGGCTTCAAAGCCCGCCCCTTCCCCCGCGCTATCATCCTATTGATTCTTGTTTTTAACAGTGTTGGTTGATCCGTCTCAAAGACGGGTTCTCATTGGGCTACCGTTTTGTTAGACACGCCCGTTGGTCTGATTTGGTTGAAGGCATAGATTATTTCCCTGCCCGAATATCTTCGTAAGGTATTTACTCGGAGTGGCGGATTGGAACCAGGTAAAGGTTGGGGAAATATATTAACATTTTTTTTCTTTAAATATTGGAAATTAATGTGTAGGTTATTACATTTAACATGAATTTCGATTGTTCCAATGTTTTAAGGAAATGTAAACTGTCTATGGATAGTTAGTATACGATGTCGTTTGGTCGCCAGTGCAGTGGTGCTTCATAAAAACGATTCATTCTGTGTTGCGCGGGGTTAGTCAAGCAAGCTAGTTAGCGTTCGCTTGTCAGGGCAAAACAACACACTTGCTTTTAACGAGAAAGCAGCATTGCGTTGTAGCGGCTAGGATGTTAAAACTCTTGAATAAGTCTTTTGAGTTACAACATATCAGTCCTCCAACCATTAACTGTCTGTTAGCTAGGCAAGTGGTGAATGCGTTTTTGTACCTTTTTGTATTTAACTAGGTAAGTTAGTTAGGAACGCAATTCTTATTTTACAATGACGGCCTACCCCGGCCAAACCCTCCCCTAACCCGGACGACGCTGGGCCAATTGTGCACCGCCCAAAGGGACTCCCGATGACGGCCGGTTGTGATACAGCCCGGGATTGAACCAGGGTCTGTAGTGATGCCCCTACTACTGAGATGCAGTGCCTTAGACTGCTGCGCCCCTCGTGAACTTCCCTTAGCAACTAATTGGAAGATTATGTTACTTTAGCAAACTAGCAGAAAAGTTAAGGTATATCCAAAGATATTTTATAACTAACTCAAGATGGTTCACCTGTGTCGTTTTCAATGGGGGCAAATTAAGCATAGTGGCGTGAACAGGCAAGGAGTTGGGCAGAGCCAAGTAGGAATTAGTGAAATCCTTTTGGCACGTTCTAGTATGTCTATTTCCATTAGGGAATGCCTGCTCTGTTTAGTGTGTTTGTGCACTTGCACGCCTTGTAAACAATAGTTTGAAACCAGAAAAAAAAACATTTATATACATAACTTAGTGCAGTCTATTCGTAACACTGCCGGCCACTGATCTTCCTCTCCTCACCATATTTGTTGTGGAGTGGAAATTCAACCAGATGTCTCACCGGATGTATAAATCTGAAGCATCTGGCTCCGTGTTCATTATGGTATAATCAGAGATATTAGAGAATGGAGGAGATAAGAATCCCATTGGGAAATGTATGAAGAAACGTATAATGCCCCACCCAGCAGACTGTCGACCAATCGTGTCATTGTGCGTAACGCGGGTGCTAAACTAACCATTGCGCAATCCCTTCTCAGTCAGGATATGAGTCGCGAAACCTTCCCATTTTCCTCGAAAGTACATAATGTGGTTATTCCAAATCTACAATATTATAGAGAGCATGTTAATTCTCACATATCTGAAAAGATTTACATTGTTGTACTTGTTCATGAAATTCATGCTAATGTTGGTTTTTTGAGCTAGCGCCCAATTGACTCCTTGAATGAGAGCTCAGAATCGTCCACATTGCACCGTGCTCATGGGCAACTTACACAATGGGCATTAATACAATTTAAATGGCGTTTCCCATCTCCTAGGCAAGGCAGTTCGGTATCCCAGCTAGCTAATGTTATCTTAACAAGTTATTGAATTGATTTATTTTTGTTACAGGTGAACTGAGTTGACTAGCTAGCCAACCAAACGACATTACAAGGTGCGCATGCATTGACCATCCTAAGCAATCAAATTTTCTTCCCCAGGTGTCTGGATAACATACCTGTACCTCCACCCACCTGCCCAAAGATTATAACTATCGTTATACACAATCTGTCCCCACACGGTTGTCCCCTTCTCAACACCTTCGGACTTTCTTTGAAACTGCAAGCGACAGTTTGAACATACGATAACTCACAAACATGGATAAAACGGAGCTGATTCAGAAAGCTAAGCTGGCCGAGCAGGCGGAGCGTTACGACGACATGGCTTCGTCCATGAAGGAGGTAACGGAGAAGGGTGCAGAGCTGTCATGCGAGGAGAGGAACCTTCTCTCGGTCGCCTACAAGAATGTTGTCGGGGCCCGGAGGTCTGCATGGCGGGTCATCTCCGCCATCGAGCAGAAGACAGAGGGCAGCGACAAGAAGCTTCAGATGGTCAAGGAGTACCGGGAGAAGGTGGAGACGGAGTTACGAGACATCTGCAACGATGTATTGGTGAGTTAATGTATTTCTTCTAGCCAGTATGGGCATGCATGGCTTTGAGAAAGCCACATTTGATTTACCTCATTCATCTTCTCTGCTGTAAATTGAGGACAGATATTCAGTGACGACAGCAATAAACCATCTCAGCCTGTAGGCTCAGCACAAGCAGCAAACGGGGTCACTTGTGTTATAAAAAGCTTGATTGATAGAATCACCAACACACTATGTTTCTGTGAGGCTGAGGGCGGCACCAACTTGGATAGATGGTAGCTAAAAACAACAGGATTCATACAATTACCAATGGGCTCTTGATTTGAGAAACTGAAAAGCAAAATAAGCTGTCATCCATTCCTTTTCTTGGGGAATGAAATGGTGATTCGGTTGACTGAGTAGTGGTATCCCCCTCTGTATGAAAATCTATTTACTATTAGTGCACAATGGCGCTGTCATAAGTCCCTCATTCATGGACTTTGACATTGCAATGCTTCTATTTGTGACGTTTATCTGAAACTATGCAGAAAGTCTGCCCCAATTGATTCTGAGCCACAGTGGTGAAGTGGCATGACCTCCCCTTTCCACTGCTGCTCCCATTCAATAATGTGTCGTAAGGCAGGTAGCATCTCTTTCTTTCCTTTAAATTTCACTGAATAGTTTATTAGGGTTGTCAACAGAACAGTCAGACATTCTGAGTCAAAGGCTATGGCAAATGTTCACGTAAGGGGCTCTACTTTTACTTGGCAGACTTGTGTGGTTGAGTTTGATTGTCTGCTTGAGTTTGATATGCCAGATCAATAAGGCAGAGCAGCAGCCAGTGAACTGGGCCTCCAGTGGAGATGTTACAGCATCTAGATATGATGGCGTGTAAAACATCTTTTTTTTTAGTTGGACCTGTGCTACTGATAATATTGGCAAATGATTGACAGCGCTGTAATAATTCTGTTACTACTACATTTTGAGAATGTGTGCCCCCCTTTTTTTCAATCCAAGGATATTTTATTTTTGCTTTTGTACAGGATGGTTGTTTCATGCATTTCCTGTGGAACTGAACTCATTTTAAGCACACACCTTCCTTCCCATGTAGTAGGGAACACTATTTTGGGGATCAACTAAGTTGGGCTGTCATGGGCTGGTCATATCCCCCAACCCTATCTGGTGGATCCTGTGGCCTTTGCTGTCCCTCAGTTCTTTGTTCAACAGAAGGCCCTGGTTGCATCTGAAATGGCAGCCCGTAGGGCCCTGGTCTAAAGTAGTGCACTAAATATGGAATAGGGTGCCATTTGAGACCCCATAACGTGTGTTAGCTGGAAGTTACCTGACCTGTTTGCTCCGTGTCCCATCTACTGCCACTATGGGAAAGTCAAACCAAATGTATTTATAAAGCCCTTCGTACATCAGCTGATATCTCAAAGTGCTGTACAGAAACCCAGCCTAAAACCCCAAACAGCAAGCAATGCAGGTGTAGAAGCACGAAAGTGTATTGTTGCACCTGGCTGTAGGGTTTGAGTAGGTGTGGCCATGGTGAAAGACGGCACCTGTAATCTCTCACAGATTACATGTCACAGCCCCTAGTGTTCATCCACTTTAACAAATACTGCTGCTTGACATCCAAATTGTACAGAGGCTATGGGCTAAATGTCAAACAAGGCTAATTTACTCTTAATTCCACTCTGCTCTTGCCAGTATCACTTGTGTTTATTTATTTTAAGTATCGGCCCTCGCCACCTTTTGTCATAGCTTATTTGGCGTTCTTGACATACTTTCCCAATGCGTAAAACCAAGATTTAGTTTCTCATTGGTAGTTCATGACCTTCCTGTGGGCTCACTGTATTCAGCTTTAATGTAGTACTCTGTTCTCTAGTGTTAACTACTCAATCAGCACAATAACCGTGTGTGTCTAAAGAATGTATGTAGTCACCTTACTCTAAATAGGGCAGCGATATTAGTGCTGTTGGCAGATTAAGAGATGTTTGCGCGACGTCTAACTGTATTGTTCAGTTTATCCCTCCGAACAGTGAGGTGTCCTCCACATCAGGGTCTGCGTCCCTAATGGCACCCTGTCCCCTATATAGTTCTCTACTTTTGACCAGGGCCCTATGGGGAATATGTTGTTTGGAATGCAGACCTGGGCCTCAAAGGAAAGTGGATGGATTGGTTCCAAAAGCCAGGCTAGTTTGATACAGAACCTAATGCACATCCTTGACACAGAGGAAGAGTGGTTTCCTGTCAAAAGGGGGACTTGTGTGGCAGTGACTTCATTCAACAGGCTGTGTCTGAAACATTTAACATATAGCATGGTAGACAGGCACACGAGTCCTGAGCACATGTGGCTTTTACAGTTGTCCAGACACACTTATTGTACATTAGCTAGTTTTTTGGTGATGGAGGAAAAGATGACTTATATTGTGTCTCGTAGATCAGGCTTAGATCAATCACTCTGCTGGATTAAAGCTGGTCATTAGTATTCCAGGTGGGTCCAT
The DNA here is from genome assembly GCF_023373465.1 of Oncorhynchus keta. NCBI lineage: Eukaryota > Metazoa > Chordata > Actinopteri > Salmoniformes > Salmonidae > Oncorhynchus > Oncorhynchus keta. The sequence goes on from NC_068439.1 coordinate 70,903,781, forward strand.
CCTCTACTCAACACCCTTTGATCTACGCAAGCCAAGCTCTCGTCCACACAGACCCTGAACTTAACCTACACACATGGCGTGCAGAGCCTTGATCAAGTGGGTGACCCTCAAGGCACAAGCCATGCGTACACTCCTCCCCACGAGGACCAGGGTTCAATCCCCGTCTCCAGCCTTCATCTGATGTCTCCCTTCTAGATCTATGCCTGTCCAATAGCCTTGTATGGTTAAGTGGAACTCTCCTTTAAAAATAAACTACACATATGGCATTATCGTGCTGTCACTTCCTTTATAGGAAGCTGTGACCCTGATAGCCGGATGTCCATTGAGGGTGTGCTGGTGTGGCAGGCTCAGCACTGAGCTAGTGCGCACTGAGCCACATCTGGGTGCTCTAATTCTGCACTGGCCATCTGTTAAAGAGCCCTGCTTTATGGGGCCCCTCTGGGCCAGTGCCCTCTACATGGGGTGCCTCTGGGCTAGTGTGCCCAACACTCTACACTGGGCACCTCTGGGCTAGTGCCCTACACTCTCCAGTGGCCCTCTGTCTTGATTATTGTAGATCATTTGTGTAACCTACGGTAAGCTTATGAACTCTTATGAACTTTTCCAAAGTTTGATTTTTACCTTTATTTTACTAGGCAAGTCAGTTAAGAACATTCCAATTTACCATGACAGCCTTCCCCGGCCAAAGCCTAACCCGGGACGACGCTGGGCAAATTGTGTGCCACCCGATGGGACTCTCAATCACGGCAGTCTGGAATCGAACCAGGGTCTGTAGTGAAAGCCTCTAGCACTGAGAAGCAGTGCCTTAGACTGCTGTGCCACTCGGGTGATTGATAACTATGGAGAATGATTTCAGCTGCTGATATACTGGAGTCTCAGTATTATTGTGTATGGTACCGATAACCTTCTTTACCATATAGGCCTACTCCTCTTGTGATCATCGTGCATGCTGTTCGTTTGATTTGACCACCCTGGATAGTAGGGCTGGGATTTGCTGGGGACCTCAAAATTTGATCTCACTGCGATTCGATAATGCGATTGAATTGCAATTTTATTTTACAAACATATTGCTTACTATATATCTGCTGCAGAGATACAAGAGCCATATAAAAGTGTGCGGAACCTGTTGACTCATCTGCCTCCCTGCTCCATTATCAGCTACGTTATCTTGGTTGTTGACCAACATTGTTAACGTCATTATCTTAGTACGGACATGTCACACTTTATTCTATATACAAATACCTAGGTGTCTGGACCCCCAGTATCTCCACTTGCACTTCTATCACTCCAGTGTTTAATTGCTAAATTGTATTTATTTCGCCACTATGGCCTTACTTACCTCCCTTATCTTACTTCATTTACACACACTGTATATAGACTTTCTCTACTGTGTTATTGACTGTATGTTTCTTTATTCCTGTGTTTGTGTCACACCGCTTTGCTTTCTTGTCCAGGTCGCAGTTGTAAATGAAGTTGTTCTTAAGTAACCTACCTGTTTAAATAAAGGTGAAATAAAAAAGATCTTACCTCCCGTCAGTAACAGTTTATGGTATAAAGAATATACAGACACGCTTTCATGTTTAATTAAAGCAACATTTATTGTACTTGTCAATGTTATGGATGAGTGCGTTGTTTGTTTGGTTCTGTTCCTCTGTCTCTGTAGCTTCCGGGTATGCTGGGATAAGGACCAGAGCTACGGTAATCGGGCTGGCTTTGTAGTGCCTGTCCCGACTGGCTCGTTCATGTGAATGAGCATATTGGAAGACTCCATGTCAGCAGGGATGGGATTTTGTAAATGTTTTATTGTATCATGAGTAATGTGTTGCAACGTATATAATTCATTATGTTTAGCTGAGTGGAAAAAAAGTAGGCTTTGATGAAGGTAATTGCTTAATTAATTAGTGCTGGGTATGTTCTGATGGGAGGGGCTTCCCCTAAAAAAGGAGTCTCTCTTTCAGTTCAAGGGGGGAACCGTTTTGGTTTGAGCTGTTGATGGGGCAGCATTGTTTTTTAAGCTGTCCCCTTAATGTGTAGTTTGGATGGCAGTACTGTTTTTTTTCTTCTGGAATCACTTTGTAAATAAACACCCAGAAGCACTACTTTTGCAGCTTCACCATCTTTTTATTTGATAGAGGTTAGGTTTTTCAGTTCAGCCTTTTGGCCTACTCTACGTGACAAGCCAGTGAGGAATTATTGATAAGGTTGGAACCAAAGTGCTGTTCACTGTTTCCAGGTGACCCTAATTAATGTTTCTTACTTCATGCAGCAAGCTAACTTATAAGAAATCTCACTATGTCTTCACTGACGGTTTCAACCCCTGTCCGAGTTCGTAATACCAACATGTTTCAAGCAGACCACCATAGCCCCTGTACCCAAGAACACTAAGATAACCTGCCTAAATGACTACTGACCCGTAGCACTCCCATCATGAAGTGCTTTGAAAGGCTGGTCATGGCTAACATTAACACCATTATCCCAGAAACCCAATTTGCATACCACCCCAACAGATTCACAAATGATGCAGGTTCTATTGCACTCCACACTGCCCTTTCTCACCTGGACAAAAGGAACATCTATGTGAGAAAGCTATTCATTGATTACAGCTCAGCGTTCATCACCATAGTGCCCTCAAAGCTCATCAATAATCTAAGGACCCTGAGACTAAACACCTCCCTCTGCAACTGTATCCTGGACTTCCAGGATAAGGGTAGGTAACAACACGTATCTGCCATGCTGATTCTCAACACAGGGGCCCCTCAGGGGTGTATGCTCAGTCCCCTCCTGTACTCCCTGTTCACTCATGACTGCATGGCCAGGCACGACTCCAACACCAAGTTTGCAGATGACACAACAGTTGTGGGCCTGCTCACCGACGAGGCAGCCTTTAGGGAGGTGGTCAGAGACCTGGCTGTGTGGTGGCAGGACAACAACCTCTCCCTCAGCGTGATCAAAACAAAGGAGTTGATTGTGGACTACAGGAAAAGGACTGAATGCCCCTAACAAACTAACATGGTCCAAGAATGCCAAGACAGTTGTGAAGAGGGAATGACAAAACCTATCTCTCTTCAGGAGACAGAAAAGATTTGACATGGGTCCTCCGATACTCAAAGGTTCTACAGCTGGACCATCGAGCATCCTGACTGATTGTATCACTGCCTGGTATGGCAACTGCTCGGCAGTGTGTACTGCTCGGTAGTGCGTACATCACTGGTGCCAAGCTTCCTGCCATCCAGGACCTATATACCAGGCGGTGTCAGGAAGGTCCTAAAAATTGTAAAAGGCTCCTGTCACCCCAGTCATAGACTGTTCTCTCTGCTACAGCACGGCAAGTGATACTGGGGTGCCAATTCTAGGTCCAAGAGGCTTCTAAACAGCTTCTACCCCCAAACTATAAGACTGCTGAACATCTAATCAAATGGCTACCCAGATTATTTGCAATGCCCCCCTCGTTTCCGCTGCTGCTACTCAGTTTTTCTATGCATAGTCACTTTAACTCAACCTACATGTACACTAACGTTACGTTTGGGGTCACTTAGAAATGTTCTTGTTTTTGAAAGAATACATTGTTTTAAATGACTATTGTAGCTGTAAACGGCAGATTTTTAATGGATTTATCTACATAGGCGTACAGAGGCCCATTTATCAGCAACCATCACTGCTGTGTTCCAATGGCACGCTGTTAGCTAAGCGAAGTTCATCATTTTAAAAGGTTAATTGATCATTAAACCCTTTTGCAATTATATTGGCACAGCTGAAAACTGTTTTGATTAAAGAAGCAATAAAACTGGCAGCCTTTAGACTAGTTGAGTATCAGGAGCATCAGCATTTGTGGGTTGATTACAGGCTCAAAATGGCCAGAAACAGACCTTTTCTTCTGAAACTCATCAGTCTATTCTTCTGAGGAATGTAGGCTATTCCATGCGAGAAACTGAGTATCTCATATCGCGCTGTGTACTACTCCCTTCACAGAACAGCGCAAATTTGCTCTAACCAGAATAGAAAGAGTGGGATGCCCCGGTGCACAACTGAGCAAGAGGACAAGCACATTGGTGTCAAGTTTGAGAAACGGATGCCTCACGTCCCCAACTGGTAGCTTCATTAAATAGTACCCGCAAAACACCAGTCTCAACATCAACAGTGAAGAGGCAACTCTAGGATGCTAGCCTTCCAGGCAGAGTTCCTCTGTCCAGTGTCTGTTCTTTTGCCCATCTTAATCTTTTAATTTTATTTTCCAGTTTGTGATGGCTTTTTCTTTGCAACTCTGTCTAGAAGGCCAGACTCCTGAACATCTAATGAAATAGCTACCCAAACTATTTGCATTGCCCCCCCCCACACACCTCCCACTCTTACCCTGCTGCTACTCTGTTTATCTATGCATCGTCACTTTTTTAATAACTCTACCTACATGTACATATTACCTTGACTAACCCCGCACATTGACTCTGTAGCGGTACCCCCTGTATATAGCCTCCACATTGACTCTGTAGCGGTACCCCCTGTATATAGCCTCCACATTGACTCTGTAGCGGTACCCCCTGTATATAGCCTCCACATTGACTCTGTAGCGGTACCTACCCCCTGTATATAGCCTCCACATTGACTCTGTAGCGGTACCTACCCCCTATATATAGCCTCCACATTGACTCTGTAGCGGTACCTACCCCCTGTATATAGCCTCCACATTGACTCTGTAGCGGTACCTACCCCCTGTATATAGCCTCCACATTGACTCTGTAGCGGTACCTACCCCCTGTATATAGCCTCCACATTGACTCTGTAGCGGTACCTACCCCCTGTATATAGCCTCCACATTGACTCTGTAGCGGTACCTACCCCCTGTATATAGCCTCCACATTGACTCTGTAGCGGTACCCCCTGTATATAGCCTCCACATTGACTCTGTAGCGGTACCCCCCTGTATATAGCCTCCACATTGACTCTGTACCGGTACCCCCTGTATATAGCCTCCACATTGACTCTGTAGCGGTACCCCCTGTATATAGCCTCGCTACTGTTATTTTATTGTTGCTCCTTAATTTTTTATTTAGAAACACCCTGCTAAGAAAAGAAACTAGCAAACAGTAGTTTGCATATAGTAAGACACCACACGCTAATAGTGTAGTTATGCTGCTTTCCATAAGCATTCTGTCACCAACATTGTGTCCATCTGACCATGCAAAGTGAACGTCAACAAAATGCTTGTGACTGTCGTTGAGCAACTGCTCTCCTTGAGTGACGGGGCAGGGCTTTGTGTGGTTAGCGGTAAAAAGGATGAGGATGAGCGATGACTCATTTAGGAAACGGAGTAAACTATAACTGACATACACGCCAGAATTGCGTATCACATTTAACAAACCTAACATTGAAATAAGTTTTTATAGAAGGTAAACTCAAACCTGTGTGTGTGTGTGTTAAAATAGCCCCAGTGGCTAACTTTTTGTGGTGCAGAGGAAAAGACAAAGCTAGCCTAGGTTTAGGGACATGACAGGGCCCAGCTCTTTTGCTATCTGTCTTTTTAAATGGATGTCTAAAATGGCATCCTATAGTGCACTACCCATAGGGCCCTTGTTTAAAAGTAGTGCACTATATAGGGTACCATTTGATACACATGCTGAATGTCTGAGCACATGTTGTGAGGCGACAAGGTTGCTGCCGACTACAGGTGGAGAAAGGGGATCTTCTTTCCTGATTCCCATCCTCCCACTAGGGATGACCCAAATGGCACCTTATTCCCTACATAGTGCACTACTTTTGACCGGAGTCCTATAGGTCCTGACCAAATGTGGTGCACTAAATGGGAAATTTGGTGTCCTTTGGAACTCACCCATAGTGGATGAAGGCAGAGAAGTGGTCTATATAATTCTTGACCCTTGTTCGTTTGAGGGATCTACAAGTACGCTCTTCACTAACTGGCATGGTGGATTGAGGTTTTTATTTTTGCTTGGTAAAATGGTCAGCGGTATGAAATCATGCCTGTGAGGAGGGACCTCTGCTTCACTGGCCTGCTAGCCTGCTATTAACACCCACTAACTGCTGTGGCTGCGGAGGATACAGGAGTGCCCCGTTCTCCATGTTGGTGGTGATACCACGCAGAGGAAATGGTGGCCGGTCCAACCCTGTTCCTGGGTTGGCTGCTCGGCTGAAACATGTGTTTTAAGCAAGTGACTTCTCAGAACAAGTAGCAGTTAAGCTGTACTCTCCCCTCTGGCTGTCCATATCTATAGCAGTATTATGTCATCTCACTGAACAGTTGGTAGGGCAGAGTATAGCTGCCTGTAAGTGCCTCTCACTCAGGTTGTCGTCAGCCCATGCCGAGCTGATAATCAGGTATTAGAGAGCCAGCATGAACGGCAGCTTGTGGATGGTATCACCTTCACTCAAGCCTTCCACTGGGTTATATCTATGCCTCAGCATCTTTCACTGAGTTATCCGGCTTCAGGCCAGTGTTCCCTCTGGACCCAGATTAAACCTCCTTTGTATTTCCTCCCTCCTTCCTTTAGGCTTAACAGTGGCCTCTCCATGTGGAACTCCTGACCTCCGCAGGGAGCAGGCAACTGGTTAGCTGTTACCATGCCACACGTGTAGTCTTAGAGCCAGCGTTTGCTGCCATGCCAACTCTCACTCATTGCCACGTGAAACAAGTTTGACGTGCCAATGACTGCAATGGAGGAGACGAGGACACAAACATGTGGGACCAGGCTACCTGTCACACGTGGTCTCTAGGCAGGACTATTGTCTTCGGCTGTTAGCAGCTTGCCCTTAAAAGGAAGTGGAGAGGCGTTTGGCTCACACAGGAAGCTGGCTGTAGAGTGCTCATTGTTTCGTACCGGTGTTATGTGAATGCCACCACAACCTGTTTTTGTGTTACACCCACAACAAATTGAGGCAACGGTGAAGCCATCGAGTACAGCTTGGATGACTGATGGCGATCGAAAGTGAGATGCCCCTTTTTGCAACTGAAGTTAAGGCATGCCACTAGATGCTCTGATTTTCATGCCTCAGCTAATCGAATGATGCATCAAAGTAAAGTTACTACATCCTGTTTTATTGTTGCACAAAACCCTCATCTTCCATCGTGTTTTTAATGAGATGGAATGAAGCCAAATGAAGGAGTCATCACATTTTTATGGGTGTTACAAAAAAGATCTAGCTATTTGTGATGGGATGCATCCCATATGGCACCCCTATAAAGTAGTGCATAGGGTGCCATTTGGGACGTGCCCATGGAATTCGTAAAATTTAAATGAACTCTCCTGTCTGTTTTCTCCCTCAGGGGCTGCTGAGCAAATATTTGATTGAAAACGCCCCTAATGCGGAGAGCAAAGTGTTCTATTTGAAGATGAAGGGAGACTACTACAGATACCTGGCTGAGGTGGCCTCTGGAGACGACAAGAAGGGTAAGTGGGTCTCCAGTCTACGTCCCATATGGAACCCTGTTCCCTACATAGTGCACTACTTTGGACCATGACCCAAATGGCCCCATATTCCCTATAAGGTGCACTACAGTCATGGGTTTTGGTCAACAGTAGTGCACTATATTGGGAATAGAGGGTCATTTGGGACTCAAATCTACTCTCTCAGGAGTTATTGGGCTGCTGCCTCCAACTGGCCTCGCTGTCTCTCCCTATATTAGTACCAGTCAAACGTTTGGACACCTACTCATTCAAGTGTTTCTTTATTTTTTAAACTATTTTCTACATTGTAGAATATTAGGGAAGACAACTATGAAATACACATACGGAATGATGTAGTAACCAAAGTGTTAAACTAATCAAAATATATTTGAGATTCTTTGAAGTAGCCACCCTTTGTCTTGACAGCTTTGCACATTCTTGGCATTCTCTCAACCAGCTACATGAGGTAGTCACCTGGAATGCATTTCAATTAGCAGGTGTGTCTTGTTAATTTGTGGAATTTCTTTCCTTAATACATTTGATCCAATCAGTTGTGACAAGGTAGGGGTGGTATACAGAAGATGGCCCTATTTGGTAAAAGACCAAGTCCATATTATGGCAAGAACAGCTCAAATAAGCAAAGACAAACAACAGTCCATCATGACTTTAACATGAAGGACAGGCAATCTGGAAAATTTCAAGAACTTTGAAAGTTTCTTCAAGTGCAGTTGCAAAAACCATCAAGCGCCATGAGGAAACTGGCTTTCATGAGGACCGCCGCAGGAAAGGAAGACCCAGAGTTACCTCTACAGCAGAGGATAAGTTCATTAGTTACCAGCCTCAGAAATTGCAACTCAAATAAATGCTTCAGAGTTAAAGTAACACACATTTCAACATCAACTGTTCAGAGGGGGCTGCGTGAATCAGGCCTTCATGGCAAATAAACCTCTACCTAAAGGACACCAATAAGAAGAGACTTGCTTGTGCCAAGAGACATGAGCAATGGACATTAGACCGATAGAAGTGTTCTTAATGCGTGATGAGTCCAAATGTGAGGTTTTTGGTTCCAACCGCTGTCTTTGTGAGACACAAAGTACGTGAACAGATCTCTGCATGTGTGGTTCCCACTGTGAAGCATGGAGGTGTGGGGGTGCTTTGCTGGTGACGCTGTTTCTACAGCGATCCGCCACCCCATCTGGTTTGAGCTTAGTCCCACTATCATTTGTTTTTCTACAGGACAATGCCCCAAAACTTTAGAACTGTGAAAATTCCCTGCGTCTTCTGCCATGCGTTTACTGTCACCACTACCTGCTTTTAAGTTACTTAGAACAGTGGCCAAGTAGACTACTGTGGCTTTTTTGATCGTAAAGTAGGCCTATCAGTGGCCTACCATATTTTTTTAAACAATGGAGAAAGTGTATCCCGAAACATTTTAAAAAGCTGTTTTTATCATTCAGCCATTCAGCCAATGTGTGGTTTTCAATGTAGGCCTACATTCATGAGACTTTAAAAAAAAACATGTAGGGATTTACATTAACCTGTTTGTTTTGTCCAATTGTCCTTCAGACAAGCTGACTGAAAATGTTTGATTCAAGAGACTACTTTACAAAATAAAATGTATTATTCCCATGCCATTATTTCAGCGACTCAGACAAATGATGCTACCCTCTGCCTATTGTTGAGGGATTGGGTTAAAGGCGGAAGGTACATTTCTGTTGAACACATTGTTGTACAGCTGACGAGCCATCTCCCTTTCCCTTATTGGCTACTTATCTTATTCAAGCCTGTCTCAAAATACTGCACTGTCTGTTTTAAGACCTAAAAACAAAGCTCTTTACCTGACTTGCTTTCCAAAGATGGCTAGAAATGTACATTTTGTGCTTTTGTAGGATGCAACCCCTCCCCCATTGCTGATGAGAAATGAGCTGTAACTGGGCTAAAAACTCACTAACAAAGAATATGAACAAATGTGCACAAGTGGTTACATGCAGCTCTCGCATTGATCTCAAAACAAACTCATCTAGCAAATGTGTGTGTCTGGAGCTCCATCCAGACCTCTCGCTCCAGGGGATGCAAGCTTGTTGGTTTAATGCAGGCTGAGTGAGTTTGGGCTGTGAACGTGGTGATGGGTATATGAATGTTCACTCCCTGCCAATGCGGGGTTCTTTCCCCTCCCTCGTCCCTCTCCCATGTCTCCCTATCTCATCCATCCATGATTACCTTCCCTCCCTCCATACTTCTCTCCCCTCCTTGCCTCCCTCTCTCTTTTCCTCCTGCCATGCCCCCCCCCCAGTGAGAGCCCTATCTGCCAGCCGCCTCCTCCCTGGCAAGCCTCAGCCACTGAACACGAGACTGCACAGAATTACTGTCATGGTTTTCCCCTTACAGCACCGACCCAACTGAGGAGGTTTGAACAGGGGAGGGAGGATGTTGAAATGTAGGCCTCGTTAGTTAGTAGCCTAACGCTTGCCGGCTTATTTTGGCAACCAGGCCAGGGACTTTGCAACTTGATCCACATGTAACATATCCAGGGATTATTTGTTACATTGTAGTTCTTAAATGCCATAGCACTATTCAAATCAAAATCAGATTTTATTCGTCACATGCTTTTGGTAAACAACACACATTTCACTGTGTCTACACCTAATTTACAGGCCCTTCCATTTGTTATAGAGAAATAATAGAAGAGTAAAACGCATGAATAATAAACAATGAGTAACGATAACTTGCTACTGCTACCCTGTGTGTATATAGCCGAGTCGATGTGCAGGGGTACAAGAGAATTTGAGGTAGATATGTACATATAACTTGGAACAAAGTGACGGATAATACGCAGTAGCAGCAGCATATGTGGCTAGTGCAAAAAGGGTCAATGCAGATAAATATAATCCAGGTAGGTATTTGGTTAATTATTTATTAGTCTTATGGCTTTGGGGTAGAAGCTGTTCAGGGTCCTGTTGGTTCCAGACTTGGTGCTGTGCGGTAATAGACAGAACAGTCTGACGGGTGGCTGGGGTCTGACAATTTCTTTTTGACAGCGCCCGGTATAAAAGTCCTGGATGGCAGGGAGCTCGGCCCCAGTAATGTACTGGTCCGTACGCACTATTCTCTGAAGCGCCTTGTGGTTGGATGCCAAGCAGTTGACATGCCAAGCGTTAATGCAGCCAGTCAAGGTGCTCTCGATAGTGCAGCTGTATGACTTTTTGAGGATCTGAGGGCCCATGCCAAATCTTTTCAGCCTACTGAGGGGTAAGGGGTGTTGTCGTGCCCTCTTCACGACTGTGTTGGTGTGTGTGGACCATGGTAGATCATTAGTGATGTGGACACTGAGGAAGCTCTCAACCTTCTCAGTCTATGTGAATGGAGGCGTGCTCAGCCCTCTGTTTCCTGTAATCCACGATCTGCGACTTTGTCTTGCTGATGTTGGAGGAGAGGTTGTTGTCCTGGCACCACACTGCCAGGTCTCTGACCCCCCCCCCCTAATATAGGCTCTCGTCGTTGGTGATCAGGCCTACCACCATCCTGTCGTCGGTAATGTAGCTCCGGTGCTCAACAAAGGATATTTATAAGCCCATTACCTCATGTAGCCTAGCTTTCAGGAATGCTTACAGTGGCCAGACCAGGCAAAGGAAACTGACTCCATTTGCAGCAATGATGGTTAGGCCTACCTAGAGGAGTAATATTTCAAGTTTACAAAGTTTGTAATGAAAGACTGGTTCTGTCCCAAATGGCACCCTATTCCCTTTAATAGAGCACTTCTTTTGACCCTATGGGCCTTGAGTAGTGTACTATATAAGGAATAGGGTGCCATTTGGGAGATAGAGCTCCAACTCTAAAACCTTGTCTATCTCAATGGTTCCTCCCCTTTCCACAGAGACGATATCCAACTCTCAAGACTCCTACCAGGAGGCGTTTGACATCAGCAAGAAGGAGATGCAGCCCACACATCCCATCCGCCTGGGCCTGGCCCTCAACTTTTCTGTTTTCTTCTACGAGATCCTGAACTCTCCAGAGAAGGCCTGCTCACTGGCCAAACAGGTAGGGATGATGAGACAACACAGCAGCCCACACAAACAGCACCAGATCCCCTATATAGTGCTTTCTTTTGACACCGGGCCTATGGGGCTTTGGTCAAAAGTAGTGCTCTATATAGGGAATAGGTTGAGATTATGGGGTGTACTATATATACTGAGTATACAAAACATTACCTTCCATTATATAGACTGACCAGATAAAATCTATGACCCTTATTGATGTCACTCGTTAATCCACTTCAATCAGTGTAGATGAAGCTGAGGAGGCTGGTAAAAAAAAAAAAATCAAGCCTTGAGACAATTACAACATGGCTTGTATGTGTGCCATTCAGAGGGTGAATTGTCAAGACAAACGCGTTAAAAGAAAGTGCCTTTTGAACTGGTTATGGTTTGAATGTGTCAAGAACTGCAACACTGCTGGGTTTTTCACGCTCAACAGTTTCCTGTGTGTATCAAGCATGGTCTAGCACCTAAAATACATCCAACCAACTTGACACAACTGTGGAGTCAACATGGGCCGGCATCCCTGTGGAACACTTTCGACACCTTTGTAGAGTCCATCCGCCGACTAGTTGCGGCTGTTCTGAGGGCAAATGGGGAGGGAGGCTGCAACTCAATATAAGAAAGGTGTTCTTAATGTTTTGTTTACTCAGTGTACACACACACACACACACACACACACACACACAGCTGCATTATGTGCCATCTCTCTCCTGTCCATCTCTATCTTTGCCTCATCTCCCTGTTCATATGCATATCAACCATTGTTATTTGTGTGTTCGCAGGCCTTCGACGATGCCATCGCCGAGCTCGACACGCTGAGCGAAGACTCGTACAAAGACAGTACCCTCATCATGCAGTTGCTTAGAGACAACCTCACAGTAAGTATCCTCTGACCTCCCCCCACCGAGTCACGGGATTGGTAGCTTCATCAACACATCCCACACACACACCATACACCCACAGACACTGTGACTACAACCCAGTCTAGTGTATGTGCATCTCATTTCAGTATTTTAATGGCAAGCAGGAGCCAGTGCCATTTTGTGAGTGACAAGCTATGATATAAGGATTTGAACCAAGTGGAGCATAGGTATTTTATATATATATTACACACAGTGCATTCGGAAAGTTTTCAGACCCCTTCATATTTTCCACATTTTGTTATGTTACAGCCTTATTCTAAAATGGATGACATTTTTCCCCTCAATTTACACACAAAGCAAAAATGTATTTTTCAGACCCTTTGCTATGAGACTTGAAATTTAGCTCAGGGTGCAGTCTGTTTCCATTGATCATTCTTGATCATTCTTGATCTTTCTACAACTTGGAGTCCACCTGTGGTAATTTCAATTGGTTGGACATGATTTGGAAAAGCACACACACATCTATGTAAGGTCCCACAGTTGACAGTGCAGGTCAGGGCAAAAACCAAGCTGCGAGGTCGAAGGAATTGTCCGTTGAACTCCGAGACAGGATTGTGTTGAGGCACAGATCTGGGGAAGGGTACCAAAACATTTCTGCAGCATTGAAGGTCCCCAAGAACACACAGGCCTCCATTCTTAAATAGAAGTTTCGAGCCACCAAGACTCTTCCTAGAGCTGGCCAAACTTGACAATCGGGGGAGAAGGGCCTTAGTCAGGGAGGTGACCAAGATCTCGATGGTCCTTCTGACAGAGCTCCAGAGTTCCTCTGTGGAGATGGGAGAACCTTCCAGAAGGACAACCATCTCTGCAGCACTCCACCAATCAGGCCTTTATGGTAGAGTGGCCAGACTGAAGCCACTCCTCAGTAAAAGGCACATGACAGCCCGCTTGGAGTTTGCCAGAAGGCACCTAAAGACTCTCTGACCATGAGAAACAAGATTCTCTGGTCTGATGAAACCGAGCTTGCACTCTTTGGCCTGAATGCCAAGTGTCACGTCTGGAGGAAACCTGTCACAGTCCCTACTGTGAATCATGGTGGTGGCAGAATCATGCTGTGGGGATGTTTTTTATTTATTTTTTCTGTCGAGACTGGGTTACTCATCAGGATCGAGCAAAAGATGAATGAAGTAAAGTACAGCGGGATCCTTGATGAAGACCTGCTCCAGAGCACTCAGGACCTCAGACTGGGGCGAAGGTTCACCTTGCAACAGGACAACGACCCTAAGCACACAGCCAAGACCACTCAGGCGTGGCTTCAGGACAAGTCTCTGAATGTCCTTGAATGGTCTAGACCTGATCTAACAGCCTCTGGTGAGGCCCGAAAATAGCTGTGCAGTGATGCTCACCATCAACCTGACGAAGCTTGAGAGGATCTGCAGAGAAGAATGGGAGAAACTCCCCAAATACAGGCGTGTCAAGCTTGTAGAGTCAAACCCAAGAAGACTTGCGGCTGTAATCAATGCCAAAGGTGCTTCAACAATGAAAAGAGTCAATGGGTCTGAATACTTTTCGAATGCACTGTTTACCATTTAGTAGACACTTGATTCCAAAGTGATTTACGGTACAGTCAGTACATTTTGTCTGACTTCACTCCAGCAGGGTCTTTTGGATGTCTGAGATGCTTGTCAGTTTAATGGTATTTTGTCTTGTGTTTCAGCTATGGACGTCTGACAATGCAGCAGATGAGCCAGAGGCTGGAGATGGAGAGAACTGAGATGCTCCCTGTCAACCTCGCCAAGAAATACAACAACAAAAATGAGGAAAACAATCATTTTTACACCTTCATTCCTTATTGTTCCACTTGAAATGATTCTAGTAATGAATGCCTGTCGTACAATGGAGCTGCAGTGTGTGTGTGTGTGACATGAATCATTTTAGTTTTCACCACGACTCTGCTTTTTGGTATGAAGAAAAGCTCAATTAAGTAAATAATATTATCGCCATGCCTCAGTTTGCTTGTCCCGCCTTCCTAATGTGCAGTTTCTGCTTTAAAAACAATATTCGCTTCACTTTAACTGTCTGTTCAATATGACAATATAGGATCTGTGTGTCCAGAAAGATCGGTTTTCTGAATTGAAAGGCCATTTGCAAACGACAAATATCGTGCAGCCTGGGCATATGGTGGGGAGGGAAAGGTATGTCAAGCTGACCCAAATTTGACAGGAATTCTGGCTGTCTCCACTGTTTCCCTGTGTTGGTCTTCCAAAAAGGTTGCTAGGTAGTTGCATCTGTCAACATCTGCTGGCCCATGAAAGCCAACCTGACATATTGGGTTTATCCCAAATGGCACCCTATTCCTCTTTATAATGCACTAGTATTGACCAGAGCCCTCGTCAAACGTAATGCACTATGAAAGGTAATGGGGCGCTATTTGGGATACAAATTGTCTGGTAACTTGAATCTCCTGAAACCTGTATTTTATGAATCTGTGGGGGCTATCCAACCAGTGGTTGCATCCCGATCACCTTTATAGTGCACTACTTTTGACCAGGGTCCCTAGGACTGTGGACTAAAGTAAAGTAGTGCACTATTGAAGGAATAGGGTGCTAACTGTCAACAGAGCAAGTCCTATCCATGGGCTCTTGTAACAAGGTCTCTCCCTCCACGGTTACAAAACACTCCTTCCTAGTTATATTATTCACCTCAATGTGTTACTTTGTAGCATGTCTGACAATAACAAGTTGGTACTTTAAGACAAAAAAAAGAATGTGGAATGGCAATAGAATAAGTGCATGCATGCCCCTTTATTTTTTTTTTCACTGTACACTGGAATGGGGAATCAATATTGCATACAGAAAGTCCTGTTTTTGTTCAGTACTTTTCTTTGCAGGTTTGTGCACATGTCAGAGGGTGTTTGGTTTGTCCAGTGATTGTCATTAGAGATTGAGACCACTAGTGTTTTTGCTAATCATTGATTGTAGCCCCCAAATCTTTGAGAATGTTTAATGCCCTGATGTTATGTAACACCTATGTAACATGAATAAAAATGACATTTTGTAAACCATTAATTTGTGAGCAGACAGTGTTTCTGAACCAGTCATGTTGTGGTTTTATTTGGCGCCCAATTAATTTGTTTCGTTGGACATGACTAAAAACACCAGGCAATCAGTTCCACGTAATTTTATATTTTGGAAATCTGTTCCAAAGTATTCTCACACATAATAGAGGTGTGATCATATACAAATATATTTGAAATGATCGTTTTTGTCATCTGTTGGTTTCTTGCGGCCAATTTATAATTATGCTCTGGCACAGCTACCATAAGCTCAAGAAAATCAGCTCGTTGATCCCTGCTATACAGCATGTTTTACTTGGTTGTGTGTGTAACAGTATAGCTTCCATCCCTCGCCTCAAACCAAGGACCCTCTGCACACATCACCCATCGCTCCACAAAATCCGCAGCGCTTGCAGAGCAAGTGGAACTACTACTTTAAGGTCTCAGAGCAAGTGATGTCGCCGACTGAAACGCTATTAGCGCGCACCCCGCTAACTAGCTAGCCATTTCACTCGGTTACACTGGACAAACATATTCACTTTCATTTAGTCTTGGAGCTGTACATGGACAACAAGTTGTTCTATGGCACTCTTCCCTATAGCATGGTTTTAGGGCCCCCGACTATGTTTTGGTTTTTGACCTGGCACTACATAACTTATTTAAATAACCAACTCGTCAAACTTCAATTTTTTTTATTTTTATCAGCTGTGTCATGCTAGGTCAAAAACCAAGACTCACCCATGGTGGGCCCCAGAACCAAGTTTGGGAAACCCTCCCCTATACAGCATTACTTTTGATCAGGGCCCTAGTCAATAGTACTGCGCTAAATAGGGAATAGGGTGCCATTTGGGACAAAGATAATACAGTACGTGTCTGGTAAAACTGCATGAGGTTCATACAGTATCCTCATACAGAGTGGGAATACTATGTCCCAGTAGCCTCATTAAATCCCAGGCATATTAGACTAGGGACTTCAGAATGAAAATAGCTGGCTTTTGAGCCCATCTCACAATCGCTTCAAGAATAGAGTTTGACAATTTAATGTACGTCATACTGTACTTAATTTGACACTTATTATGTAATGTCCGTTTGTGCAGGAATAGATGTCAAACAAATGGAATTGTATAATCATTTAGGTTATTTCATTGTCTTGTCAGTAAATGGAAAAAATAAGTTATATTTGACTGTAAAAATAACAGCAATTTCACATTATGGGTCTACACAAACACGCAACTCAGTCAAATATTGGTTCAGATTTTAAACGCAAATGTTAAAATGGGATGACCAAGCATTTAAAAAATGTATCCGCCCAGTTGTAGCTCGGGTTTGAAATCACTCCTGCTGCTGAAGCTTTATCCTGATGTAAGAGTGCTGCAGTAACCTAAACTACAATTTTCTGCAATATCTTCCGAACTCAGATCGACAGATGAACAAAAAAAATATATATTTTCATAAGTAAAAGCAGTCTATGACAGCAGGTAGATTTACTGCGAAAGACATATTTGAGTACCGCGTCCTGTTACTGTCATTGAGCTATAATATTAACTCGAGTGAACTATAGGCGACTGTATACCCCCCCCCCCATCATTAATGGGAATAATTGTCTCTCACAACACTTCCAAGTATGCGGCCCTGGTTTCAAAAATAATATATTTTTTTTGCCCAAACTAGAAGTCTGATTTTACAATCTGAACTCCAATCTGTTACAGAACGTTTGGTTATATTGTCACTGTACTAATTCAATCACATTGTTACCTTCCTTGAGTATGCGAAAAAAAAGTGCACTTTTGGGAATATCATATCCCGATAGGACAAATTCTGTCAAAGCTGTCTTTTAACCAGTGTATGGATTTTTTTTCCTTTTTACATATTGTTTAAGCGATACATGCAGATATTCTATTTATTTAAAATGTCCCTATTTTTAACGGATGGTGCAACAAAACCGGCGGCGGAGGTTGTAGATCCGTAATATGGAGAGTGGCCTAACTGGATTTTCCGTTAAACAAATGTCATGAGTTATTTATGATGATTCCTGAGATGGGAATGGTCACAAACATCCCACACACTGGCGCAGTATGGGCCAATGTAGCAATCATGGGCATGGCAGCGTGGCATGGGAGCATAATGATGATAGTCGAACCAATAACAGCGGGTTAACCATCCTTATTATTTGGCAGAGAGCTGTTTCTCTAAACACTGGGTTAGCTGGCACTGAGAGTTATGAGAAAACTGCTCTGACATAGAATGGAATACAACTGAATAGTTTGAGGTTGAATATGATAGAATAGGTTGGTATATGAACGTTCTTTGTGTCAGTGCAATTTAGTGAGGAAAAATGTGTTCTGTACTTTTCTGTTCTGTTATTCCTCTGCCTTTCTCCCAGACTTGGAGGTGCTGCCCCTTGCCAGTCTCCAGACTCACTCAGTTCGGTGGCGGGATGTCCAGACACAGACCCATGTTGAACGACATCTCAGCTTCACTGCCTTATAGAGGTAGGAACTCCAAGGCTGTGCCTAGCCTATGGGCCTGGTCTAAAATAGTGCAATATATAGGGAATAGGGTTCCATTTGGGACGTACATCAAATGTCAATGCCTCAGTTGCACTTGTCGCTTGTCTTAATCATCATGAGCATTGTGATTCCCCATTTCTCACTTGTGCTATGCATTTCAGGCTGTATCTGAGGACCAACACAGAGCTGTTCACATAAGACTTCAGGGCCATGTTCATGGATGAGGATGGACAGGAGGACAGCTACGAGGTCAACAGACAGAACTTTTTCAACGCCCATGTCATTGGTAAGACAGACACCACTGGTTGGACACAGAAACCATCAGACTTAGGTCACATACATTGTCAAGGGGCCTTTAAGTGCATTAATTTGAGATTGTGGCATATAGCTGAATCTACAGGTAGCCTGAGAAATGGACTCATCAACTTTACACCACCTTTGAGGTCTGAAAACATCTGGCGAATATCTAATTTTGGAGTGAACTATCACTTTAACATCTCTTAGAGCCTCAATAATTTGCTTTGGCTTTGTCCCATGTTTATATTTTGTGCTCTTTCTCAGCAACGTTGTTTACTCAGTGTTGTCCATTTGAAGGAGAGGAGAACTCCAGAGTACAGGCGCACATCGATGACAACTTCTCGGCACACATCCTCACTGACAAAGCAGAGTACAACATAGAGGTATCATATTGTACTATTTCAACGACAGATTATGATACGAAACCAATATGACAATCATCTGAAATGCCTCAGTGTTGTGGACATACTGCATATAAACAACTGGAGTTTATAGGTTACCTTCCAAATTGCCCACGAGGCTCTGGTCAAAAGTAGTACACTTTTCCCTATATAATGCACTACTTTTGGCCCTATGGGCCCTGGTTAAACACACACTCGTTATCCTTATCAAACCTAACAAATCAAATTAAATCAAATCTCTTTCCCTCCTCTGCCTCTATGGAGGTTCACGGCGGCGCCCCCCGATGGCCGTCTGCTGGTATACCGCTCTGAGGACATCAGCCGACTGGCCTTGCCCAAAGTCTGTGGCTACGTGAAGGCTGACTATAATGACTTACTGCCTGAGAGCGTGAGGTCAGCAAGACTGCAGGAAGAGGGTGAGTAAGGGAGGAGGAAACTGACCTCAAACCAACCTCCCCTGTGCTTTCCCAAAGGAATCTTGTCCCTCATAACTCTTAATTCCAAACCACATGTAGACTACATTTGACTCCTGAGTGGCGCAGCAGTCTAAGGCACTGCATCTCTGTGCTAGAGGCATCATTACAGACCCTGGTTTGATTCCAGGCTGTATCATTT
The DNA here is from genome assembly GCF_023373465.1 of Oncorhynchus keta. Classification (NCBI taxonomy): domain Eukaryota; kingdom Metazoa; phylum Chordata; class Actinopteri; order Salmoniformes; family Salmonidae; genus Oncorhynchus; species Oncorhynchus keta. The sequence goes on from NC_068439.1 coordinate 70,922,953, forward strand.
TATTTTTATTTAACTAGGCAAGTTATTTACAATGACAGCCTAGGAACAGTGGGTTAACTGCCTTGTTCAGGGGCAGAACTACAGATTTTTACTTTGTCAACTCAGGGATTCGATCTAGCAACCTTTCGGTTACTGACCAAACGCTCTAACCACTAGGCTACCTGCCGCTCCAATCACAACCAGACGTGATTGTGAGTCTCATAGGGCCGCGCATAATTGTCCTAGCGTTGTTAGGATATGGCCAGGGTAGGCTGTCATTGTAAATGGCACCCTATTCCCTATGTAGTGCACTACTTTTGACCAGGGCCCATAGGGCTGCACTACTTTGACCAGGGCCCACAGGACTCTGATCAAAATAACTGCACTATAGGGAATAGGGTGCCATTTGTGATGCAGACGATGCCGTGTGGAGTAGTCTTTGGCTTGATGGTTGCTTGTGAAAAACACAGTTTACATTCTCCCTGATGTGATTGGTCATGCAGATTGAGCTGATTGACCGCGTGGATGACATCTATAGGACGACGTGGTGGGACTATAAAGGATACAGTGTTTAGATCCAACAGGGGAGTTAGCTGCAACAGGCTGACGAACCAGGAGATGTTCAGATCCAACAGGGGAGCTAGCTGCAACAGGCCGATGAACCAGGAGATGTTCAGATCCAACAGGGAAGCTAGCTGCAACAGGCTGATGAACCAGGAGATGTTCAGATCCAACAGGGAAGCTAGCTGCAACAGGCCGATGAACCAGGAGATGTTCAGATCCAACAGGGGAGCTAGCTGCAACAGGCTAACGAACCAGGAGATGTTCAGATCCAACAGGGAAGCTAGCTGCAACAGGCTGACGAACCAGGAGATGTTCAGATCCAACAGGGAAGCTAGCTGCAACAGGCTGACGAACCAGGATATGTTCAGATCCAACAGGGGAGCTAGCTGCAACAGGCTAACGAACCAGGAGATGTTCAGATCCAATAGGAAGCTAGCTGCAACAGGCTAACGAACCAGGATATGTTCAGATCCAACAGGAAAGCTAGCTGCAACAGGCTGACGAACCAGGAGATGTTCAGATCCAACAGGGAAGCTAGCTGCAACAGGCTGACGAACCAGGATATGTTCAGATCCAACAGGGAAGCTAGCTGCAACAGGCTGACGAACCAGGAGATGTTCAGATCCAACAGGGGAGCTAGCTGCAACAGGCTAATGAACCAGGAGATGTTCAGATCCAACAGGGAAGCTAGCTGCAACAGGCTGATAAACCAGGAGATGTTCAGATCCAACAGGGAAGCTAGCTGCAACAGGCTGATGAACCAGGAGATGTTCAGATCCAATAGGAAGCTAGCTGCAACAGGCTGACGAACCAGGATATGTTCAGATCCAACAGGGAAGCTAGCTGCAACAGGCTGACGAACCAGGATATGTTCAGATCCAACAGGGAAGCTAGCTGCAAAAGGGCGACGAACCAGGATATGTTCAGATCTGCACCCGCACGCCTGACCAGCATCACCACCCTGGATGGTTCCGACCTTGAATATGTGGACATCTATAAGTACTTAGGTGTCTGGCTAGACTGTAAACTCTCCCACTATAACCTCTCAGATGATCATTGTCTTTTCCCCCCTTTTTTCTTAAGGAAAATGGAAACTTGTTCTCCTTCCGTATTTTCACTTAATTTGACCGTTTGTAATGTAGATTCATCAAATCAAAGTTTATTGGTCGTGTACAGTCACTTGGCTCTGTCATAACCTCACATGGTCTCTCCTATCATTGCTATGCAGACGACACACAATTAATCTTCTCCTTTCCCCCTTCTGATGACCAGGTGGCGAATCGCATCTCTGCATGTCTGGCAGACATATCAGTGTGGATGACGGATCACCACCTCAAGCTGAACCTCGGCAAGACGGAGCTGCTCTTCCTCCCGGGGAAGGACTGCCCGTTCCATGATCTCGCCATCACGGTTGACAACTCCATTGTGTCCTCCTCCCAGAGCGCTAAGAACCTTGGCGTGATCCTGGACAACACCCTGTCGTTCTCAACTAACATCAAGGCGGTGGCCCGTTCCTGTAGGTTCATGCTGTACAACATCCGCAGAGTACGACCCTGCCTCACACAGGAAGCGGCGCAGGTCCTAATCCAGGCACTTGTCATCTCCCGTCTAGATTACTGCAACTCGCTGTTGGCTGGGCTCCCTGCCTGTGCCATTAAACCCCTACAACTCATCCAGAACGCCGCAGCCCGTCTGGTGTTCAACCTTCCCAAGTTCTCTCACGTCACCCCGCTCCTCCGCTCTCTCCACTGGCTTCCAGTTGAAGCTCGCATCCGCTACAAGACCATGGTGCTTGCCTATGGAGCTGTGAGGGGAACGGCACCTCAGTACCTCCAGGCTCTGATCAGGCCCTACACCCAAACAAGGGCACTGCGTTCATCCACCTCTGGCCTGCTCGCCTCCCTATCACTGAGGAAGTACAGTTCCCGCTCAGCCCAGTCAAAACTGTTCACTGCTCTGGCCCCCCAATGGTGGAACAAACTCCCTCACGACGCCAGGACAGCGGAATCAATCACCACCTTCCGGAGACACCTGAAACCCCACCTCTTTAAGGAATACCTAGGATAGGATAAGTAATCCTTCTCACCCCCCTAAAAGATTTAGATGCACTATTGTAAAGTGGCTGTTCCACTGGATGCCATAAGGTGAATGCACCAATTTGTAAGTCGCTCTGGATAAGAGCGTCTGCTAAATGACTTAAATGTAAATGTACACAGATTTGCAGATGTTATCGCAGGTGCAGCAAAATGCTTATGTTTCTAGCTGCAACAATGCAGTAATATCTAGCAATACAAAACAATACACACATAATCCCCCCCCCCCATTTTGTTTTATATCAGAACAAGCAATGTCCGGAATATACACTACATGACCAAAAGTATGTAGACACCTACTCAGCTAACATCTCATTCCAAAATATGGAGTTGGTCCCCCCTTTGCTGCTATAACAACCTTCACTCTTCTGGGAAGGCTACATCCACTAACATCCACTAGATGTTGGAACATTGCTGCAGGGACTTCCATTCAGTCACAAGAGCATTAGTGAGGTCAGGCACTGATGTTGGGCAATTGGCCAGGCTCACAGTCAAGGCTAAAATTCATCCCAAAGGTGTTCGATGGGTCAGGGCTCTGTGCAAGCCAGTCAAGTTCTTCCACACCGATCTCGACAAAACTTTTCTGTATGGAAGGGGGAATTGTCATGCTGAAACAGGAAATGGCCTTCCCAAAACTGTTGCCACAAAGTTGGAAGCACAGAATCGTCTGTATTTGGTGGAGAATGCTGTAGCGTTAAGATTTCTTTTCACTGAGGGGCTTAGCCCGAACCATGAAAAACAGCCCCAGACCATTAGTCCTCCTCCACCAAACGTAACAGTTGGCACTATGCATTCAGGCAGGTAGCGTTTCCTGGCATCCTCCAAACCCAGATTAGTCCGTCAGACTGTCAGATGGCGAATCCGTCATTCACCACTCCAGAGAACGCGTTTCCACTGCTCCAGAGTCCAATGGCTGCGAGCTTTACGCCACTCCAGCCAACACTTGGCATTGCACATAGTGATCTTAGGCTTGTGTGCGATTGCTCAGCCATGGAAACCCATTTCATGAAGCTCCCAACAGTTATTGTGCTGACGTTGCTTCCAGTGGCAGTTTGGAACTCGGTAGTGAGTGTTGCAACCAAAGACAGACGTTTTCTACGCTCTTAAGCACTCGGCGGTCCCGTTCTGTGAGCTTATGTGACAGGGGCAGCTCTAGCAGAAAGACATTTGACTAAGTGACTTTTTGTAAAGGTGGCATCCCAAGGCGGTGCCACGTTGAAAGTCACTGAGCTCTTCAGTAAGCACATTCTACTGCCATTGTTTGTCTATGGAAATTGCATTGCTGTGTGATTTATATACCTCTCAGCAATGGGTTTGGCTGAAATAGCCAAAACCAATAATTTGAAGGGGAGTCCATATATTTTTGTATATACAGTGCATTCGGGCTCCTGAGTGGCGCAGCGGTCTAGGCACTGCATCTCAGTGTTAGAGGCTTCACTGATACAGCCTGGTTTGAATCCAGGCTGTATCGCAACCGGCCGTGATTGGGAGTCCCAAAGGGCGGCGCGCAATTAGCCCAGCGTCGTCCGGGTTTGGACGGTGTAGGCCGTAATTGTAAATAAGAATTTGTTCTTAACTGACTTGCCTAGTTAAATAAAAGTTCAATAAAAAAAATATTCAGAAAGTATTCAGACCCCTTGACTTTTTCCATATTTTGTTACCTTACAGCCTTATTCTGTTTTTTTCCCCTGCATCAATCTTTCTCCCGCATCAATCTGTTGTTTTTGTCGCACTGCTATGCTTTATCCTGGCCAGGGCGCAGTTCTCAACTGGCCTACCTGGTTAAATAAAGGTGAAAGAAGAAAAAAAATACACACAATACCCCATAATGACAAAGCAAAAACAGGTGTTTAATTTATTTTTACTAATTTATCAAAAATAAAAACGTAAATAATCAAATCAAATTGTATTTGTCACTGAATGCAACAGGTAAAATGACCTTACAGTAAAATGCTTAAATATCACATTTACGTAAGTATTCAGACCATTTACTCAGTTCTTTGTTGAAGCACCTTTGGCAGTGATTACAGCCTCGAGTCTTCTTGGGTATGACGCTACAAGCTTGGCACACCTGTATTTGGGGAGTTTCTCCCATTCTTCTGTGCAGATCCTCTCAAGCTCTGTCAGGTTGGATAGGGAGCGTCGCTGCACAGCTATTTTCAGGTCTCTCCAGAGATGTTCAATTGGGTTCAAGTCCAGGCTCTGGCTTGGCCACTCATGGACATTCAGAGACTTTTTCCGAAGCCACTCCTGCGTTGTATTTGTTGTGTGCTTAGGGTCGTTGTCCAGTTGGAAGGTGAACCTTCACCCCAGTCAGAGAACCTGCTCCGAAGCGCTCAGGATCTCTCTGTACTTTGCTCCATTCAGCTTTGCCTCGATTCTGACTAGTCTCCCAGTCCCTGCTGCTGAAAAACATCCTGACAGCATGATGCTGCCATCACAATGCTTCACCGTAGGGATGGTGCCAGGTTTGCTCCAGACATTTTGGTTTCATCAGACCAGAGAATCTTGTTTCTCATGGTCTGAGAGTCTTTAGGTGCCTTCTGGCAAACTCCAAACGGCCTGTCATGTGCCTTTTACTGAGGACTGTCCTCTGTCTGGCCACTCTACCATGAAGGCCTGATTGGTGGAGTGCTGCAGAGATGGTTGTCCTTCTGGAAGGTTCTCCCATCTCCACAGAGGAACTCTGGAGCTCTGTCAGAGGGACCATTGGGTTCTTTGTCACCTCCCTGACCAAGGCCCTTTCCCCCCGATTGCTCAGTTTGACCGGGTGGCCAGCTCTAGGAAGAGTCTTGGTAGTTCCAAACTTCTTCCATTTAATAAGGATGGAGGCCACTGTGTTCTTGAGGACCTTTAATGCTGCAGACATTTTTTGGCACCTTCCCTAGATCTGTGCTTCGACACAATCCTGTCTCAGAACGCTACGGACAATTCCTTCGGTCTCATGGCTTGGTTTTTGCTCTGACATGCACTGTCAACTGTGGGACCTTGTATAGACAGGTGTGTGCCTTTTCAAATAATGTCCAATCAATTTCATTTACCACAAGTGGACTCCAATCAAGTTGTAGCAACATCTCAAGGATGATCAATGGAAACAGGCTGCACCTGAGCTCAATTTCTAGTCTCATAGCAAAGGGTCTGAATACTTATGTAAATAAGGTATTTCAGTTTTTTATTTGGAATACTTTTGCAAACAATTCTGAAAACCTGTTTTTGCTTTGTCATTATGGGGTATTGTGTGTAGATTGCTGAGAATTTTTGTATATTGAATACCTTTTATAATAAGGCTGTAACTTAACAAAATGTTGAAAAAGTCAAGGGGTCTGAATACTTTCCGAAGCCACTGTAGTTATTTTGGTTAGCTTACCCTTGACTTTGACCCTGTGTGTTTATCCAAAATGCAGAGTTTATGAGCAGTCTTAGTCTTGCACTTCCAGGCCTCTGGCCCCCAGCAGACCCGTACTCCCCGGATCCAAGCCGCAGCTCCAGCCCCAACCCCTGAGGCCTCAGTCCCAACCTCCACCCCCATCCCCAGCCAGAGCCCCCTGCCCCCCTTGGAGAGCCCACGCATGGCCACTATCCGGAGGACCCCAGCTTTGATGAGGAGGCCCTGGATGGGGACTTTCCCATGGAAGTTCAGCTCCACAATCCTTTGAGGACCTGACGGAGCACAGGCCCTTGGTCTGACACAGCGACAAGGCCCTACCCTTCAGACTACAGAGACAGGCCTGCATCAACAGCAAGGAGACAGAGTGCTGAGAGAGATGGAGACAGAGAGATAGGGGGGAAGATGGGACAGGAGAGAGCGAGTGAGAGGAAAGGAGGGAGAGAGAGAGGATGGGAGAGTGGAAGGGGGAGAGGGCGGAGGAGAGAGGGTGGAGGAGAGGAAGGGAGAGAGGGCGGAGGAGAGAGGGCGGAGGAAGGGAGAGAGGGTGGAGGAGAGGAAAGGAGAGAGGGTGGAGGAGAGGAAAGGAGAGAGGGTGGAGGAGAGGAAAGGAGAGAGGGTGGAGGAGAGGAAGGGAGAGAGGGCAGAGGAGAGGAAAGGAGAGAGGGTGGAGGAGAGGAAAGGAGAGAGGGCGGAGGAGAGGAAGGGAGAGAGGGTGGAGGAAAGGGGAGTGAGGGAGGGACGGAAGAGAGTGAGAGGAAAGGAGGGAGAGGAAGGGGAAGTGGAAAGGAGAGAGGGCGGAGGAGAGAGTGAGGGAGAGAGAGGAAAGGGGAGTTGAGGATGGAGGGAGATAGATAGAGGGCTCCTAACACAAAGGAGAAAAAGGGAGTGAGAGAGACTGGAGGAGGAGGAGAGGACAGAGTGGGAGAGGATGCTCACTCAGTCAGCACTGAAGGGCAGACCGCAAAGTAGAACAAGCAGGACTTGTAGGACAGAATATGTGGGCTGACAGTTATATAACGTATTATATGGAGTTGGAGAGCAGCTTCAGTTGAAAATGGGAATTCAGTTGAAAGTACCCACAGGGCTAAAATTAAACCTATTGAGCATTGAAAAGCCATTTTCTGCTGAACAAAAATTATAAATCAACATGGTTTAATCTATGAAAGATTGACAAACAGTTCTAGAATGTTCTGTATAAATTGTACCATATTATGTTGTGATGTGAATATTTGCTAAGAACACTACAGAGCACTTCCTATACATCAACTACTGTAGCAGTGGTAACACCGCTCTGGTTCCATACCCTCATGGCTTCGACCCGTCCGGTATACTGAAGACGACAATAGGATCTAATGAGAACCAGAGTTGACCTGCCCTGGGTCGTGTTCATTAGGGCAGGGTTTCACAAACTCGGGCCTGGGGCCCCCCTGGGTGCACGTTTTGGTTTATGTCCTAGCACTACACAGCCGATACAAATAATCACAGCTTGAGTCAGCTGTGAAATGCTAGGACAAAAACCAAAACGTGCAGTCAGCAGGGGCCCCAGGACCGAGTTTGGGAAAACCTATATTAGGGCACACAGTAGCAAACTTTTTGCTACTGAACCCCCCTCCTGAACATTCCTTATTGGACAAGAACCTCCATTGTTTTTGTTATGTTCTTGTTTTGTGTCTTTTGATCACAACCCTATTCTATCTTTCCCCACACAGTGCATAAGCTAATTGTCACGATCTTGGAAATGAGCAGACCAAGGCGCAGCGTGAGTATAGTTCCACATATTTATTTAAGTGAAACTTACTAACAAAATAACAAAACTTACAAAGACCGTGAGGACGTAGTGCCCAAACACACTAACAATCAATATCCCACAAAACACAGGTGGGGAAATAGCTACCTAAATATGATCTCCAATCAGAGGCAAAGATAAACAGCTGCCTCTTATTGGGAACCAGATTAGCACCAACATAGAAATAGATATATCAGATCACCCCCTAGTCACGCCCTGATCTACTACACCATAGAGAACCAAGGGCTCTATGGTCAGGGCGTGACAGTCCCCCCCCCCCAAAAGGTGCGGACTCCAGCCGCAAAACCTGAAACCAAATGGGGAGGTTAGGGGGGATGATGTGTCGGTGGCGGCTCCGGTGCAGGTCGTAGCCCCCGCCCAGACCCCAGATCCGGCCTTCGCGCTGGGCTGAACGCCGTGCCTGGACTGGGCATCGGTGCAAAGGGGTGCTCCGGCCATGGAACTGGGTTGGGCTGGACTGGGCATCGGCGCAGAGGAAGGCTCCGGCTCCGGCTCCGGCCCTGGAGCAGGACTGGACGCCTTACCTGGAAGCTTCAGACCGTGGACCGTCGCCGGAACCCTAGTACGGGGAGCAGGCACATGAGGTACCGGACTAGGAAGGTGCACTGGAGGCCAGATGCGTGAAACCGGTGCAGATGGCACCGGACTGGTGTCACGCTCTTCAGCACGACATCATTCTCATCTCCACCACCCCTATCCGGAATCTTTCATCAAATTCCTCCTCCAACTCCCAAACAGGCTCTGGCACTCTCCGCTGCTCGACCGCCAGCTCCACCTCCAGCTCCAATCTGGGGGTTTTTGTGGCCGTGGTCCCCGGCGTCGTCGCTGTCCTTCCATGCTCCTTGGCGACTCCCGCCAAGGAAGGGTCTCGTGTCCTCATGTCCTCCCAAGTCCAAAACTTCCTTACCTCATTTTTAGCACCAACATAGAAATAGATATACTAGATCACCCCCTAGTCACGCCCTGACCTACTACACCATAGAGAACCAAGGGCCCTCTATGGTGAGGCCGTGACACTAATGAACATTGTCTGTGGTATTTTCTTTGTTGTTGCATTGTGATCTGCTAGCGACGTTATCTCACTGACGTGTTATGCTTTTATCGTGTTTACATTGTACTTCTCCCAATGTCCCTCTGATATTTCTGAATTTGTTTGTGATTATTTTATGGTCTCACACATCTTTGATCTGGATGAAAGAATGCCCCATAAGCCTCCATATTGGATGTGTGATTCACTTGTACCATGCCACAGGCAGGTAGTCCTCAGGGGTTATAGTGAATATACAGTACCAGTCAAAAGTTTGGACACACCTACTCATTCAAGGGTTTTTCTTTATTTGTACTATTATCTACATTATAGAATAATAGTGAAGACATCAAAACTATGAAATAACACATATAGAATCATGTAGTAACCAAAAAAGTGTTAAACAAATCAAAATAAATGTTATATTTAGATTATTGAAAGTAGCCACCCTTTGCCTTGATGACAGCTTTGCACACTTTTGGCATTCTCTCAACCAGCTTCATGAGGTAGTCACCTGGAATGCATTTAAAATTAACAGGTGTGGAATATATTTCCTTCCTTCTTGAGCCAATCAGTTGTGTTGTGAAGGTAGGGCTAAAATATGAAGTCCATATTATGGCAAAACAGCTCAAATAAGCCCTGCAATCCATCATTACTTTAAGGCATGAAGGTCAGTCAATCCGGAAAATTTCAAGAACTTTGAAAGTTTCTTCAAGTGCAGTCGCAAAAACCAGAGGATAATTTCATTATCGCCATCCCATTTGGTTTGTGTCCAAAATTTGACTGGTACTGTATATTTTACTCTGTTTAAGAGGATTGCCACATCCCTAAAATGTCCGTAACATAAGTCGTTGCTGCTCCTCCAAAGTGATTTTGTGGGAAAATCTCAGAAAGTCTACGCCGCTTTATCTCTTGACCAGAGTTCAGATTTAGAAACTGTTAAAGCTGCTCTCCTTCAGGCTTACGAGTTGGTCCCAGAGGCATACAGACAGTTTCATTCAATTACCAAAGACAGAATCACAAAGCCATGTTGAGTTCACAAACATGTCTTTTTTTATTGGTGGTATGGTTCTCAAGATGTCAATGATTTAAATACATTCATACATCTTGAGCAGTTCAAGAATTGTCTCCAGGAAAGTTATCCCTACGCAAAAAGCCATCCAGAGAAGTCACCTCCTACTGCCAAGGTTTCAGTCCATTTCTACAGTGCCCAAAGATATAGAGCCGCAGAAAACTGGTTTTTCGTAGCCTACAGTTTGTCATTACTGCCTTGGGAAAGGACACATTATCTCTGAGTGTCCGAAGTTGAAACAGAAAATGAGAGAAATGGCTGTTTGTTCTTGTGGGAGCCCATTAAGACTGGTGCAGGTAGTCTAGCGGTTAAGGTGCAAAATGTGTCGATGTGCCCCTGAGCAAGGCTCCTGTAAATCACTCTGGATAAGAGCGGCTCCTACATGACAAAAATGTTTTGGAGGGTGTTTCGCCTTTGTCTGACACTTCAGCAACTGGTTACAGTGTGTCAGTACAAGGCGTGGAGATGGATTGCATGGAAGTTCCTTTGTATAATGTGGAACTAGAGTCTGATCTTATTTTTGGTTCTGTTGTCGTTGGAGTAAAGTCTACCGGTGAAGATGGTCTCATTTATTTTGGGAAACGATTTGGCTGGAGGGAAGGTCTTGCCAAATCCTGTACTTTGTAAGGAACCCAGAGTGGAGGAACCTGATGGGTTATCAGAAAAATACCCCTGTGTGTTCCCAGCATGTGCCGTTACACGTGCTATGTCTAAGAAAGTCCCCGGAAGCAAGCATTGAGGAGGATGTCAGCGATCCCACCATGGTCAATCCTTCTGAGATGTTTATAGGTGATCCTAAACCTCCTGAGTTGACCTCTCCTTTGAAAACCCCAAAAGGTGAGCAACTTTGTTGGACCGCTGAAGGAAGAGAGCGTCCTTGCAGCTGACGCTTCAATGTCTAAGAAGCAGCTGATTGCAGAACAGAGTAAAGCTGTTTCCCTTTCCCTTCTTTTTGCTGAGATACATTTGTGTGGGTTACTTTGACAGAGATGGTGTTCTAATGAGGAAATGGTATTCTCGCCCCACTTCTTAGGAAGATGATTGGCCCAGTGTATCTCAAATTCTAGGTGTCACTGAACTGGTTCGTTTTCCACCAACCCCGGACTGTCTTGTCTAATTACGCACACCTGGTTCCTATTTTCCCCTGATTAGTAATTGTATATGTGCCCTCTGTTCACCATGGTCTTGTTGGTTATTGTTCCCATATCTGTTGGTCTTGTGAGTACCTGTGCTTTGTTGTTTCGGCTTGCGTGTATTGTGTACTCTTGTTATTACGGGTCTCGTCCTGTGTATTGTGTACACTTGTTATTACGGGTCTCGTCCTGTGTATTGTTGTACACTTGTTATTACGGGTCTCGTCCTGTGTATTGTTGTACACTTGTTATTACGGGTCTCGTCCTGTGTATTGTGTACACTTGTTATTACGGGTCTCGTCCTGTGTATTGTTGTACACTTGTTATTACGGGTCTCGTCCTGTGTATTGTTGTGCACTTGTTATTACGGGGCTCGTCCTGTGTATTGTTGTGCACTTGTTATTACGGGTCTCGTCCTGTGTATTGTTGTACACTTGTTATTACGGGTCTCGTCCTGTGTATTGTTGTACACTTGTTATTACGGGTCTCGTCCTGTGTATTGTTGTGCACTTGTTATTACGGGTCTCGTCCTGTGTATTGTTATTACGGGTCTCGTCCTGTGTATTGTTATTACGGGTCTCGTCCTGTGTATTGTTGTACACTTGTTATTACGGGTCTCGTCCTGTGTATTGTGTACACTTGTTATTACGGGTCTCGTCCTGTGTATTGTTGTACACTTGTTATTACGGGTCTCGTCCTGTGTATTGTTGTGCACTTGTTATTACGGGGCTCGTCCTGTGTATTGTTGTGCACTTGTTATTACGGGTCTCGTCCTGTGTATTGTTGTACACTTGTTATTACGGGTCTCGTCCTGTGTATTGTTGTACACTTGTTATTACGGGTCTCGTCCTGTGTATTGTTGTGCACTTGTTATTACGGGTCTTGTCCTGTGTATTGTTATTACGGGTCTCGTCCTGTGTATTGTTATTACGGGTCTCGTCCTGTGTATTGTTGTACACTTGTTATTACGGGTCTCGTCCTGTGTATTGTTGTACACTTGTTATTACTGGTCTCGTCATGTGTATTGTTATTATGGGTTTCGTCCTGTGTATTGTTGTACACTTGTTATTACGGGTCTCGTCCTGTGTATTGTTGTACACTTGTTATTACGGGTCTCGTCCTGTGTATTGTTGTACACTTGTTATTACTGGTCTCGTCCTGTGTATTGTTATTATGGGTCTCGTCCTGTGTATTGTTGTACACTTGTTATTACGGGTCTCGTCCTGTGTATTGTTGTACACTTGTTATTACGGGTCTCGACCTGTGTATTGTTGTACACTTGTTATTACGGGTCTCGTCCTGTGTATTGTTGTACACTTGTTATTACGGGTCTCGTCCTGTGTATTGTTATTACGGGTCTCGTCCTGTGTATTGTTGTGCACTTGTTATTACTGGTCTCGTCCTGTGTATTGTTATTACGGGTCTCGTCCTGTGTATTGTTGTGCACTTGTTATTACTGGTCTCGTCCTGTGTATTGTTGTACACTTGTTATTACGGGTCTCGTCCTGTGTATTGTTATTACGGGTCTCGTCCTGTGTATTGTTGTACACTTGTTATTACGGGTCTCGTCCTGTGTATTGTTGTACACTTGTTATTACGGGTCTCGTCCTGTGTATTGTTGTACACTTGTTATTACGGGTCTCGTCCTGTGTATTGTTGTACACTTGTTATTACGGGTCTCGTCCTGTGTATTGTTGTACACTTGTTATTACGGGTCTCGTCCTGTGTATTGTTGTACACTTGTTATTACGGGTCTCGTCCTGTGTATTGTGTACACTTGTTATTACTGGTCTCGTCCTGTGTATTGTTATTACGGGTCTCGTCCTGTGTATTGTTGTGCACTTGTTATTACTGGTCTCGTCCTGTGTATTGTTGTACACTTGTTATTACGGGTCTCGTCCTGTGTATTGTTATTACGGGTCTCGTCCTGTGTATTGTGTACACTTGTTATTACGGGTCTCGTCCTGTGTATTGTTATTACGGGTCTCGTCCTGTGTATTGTTATTACGGGTCTCGTCCTGTGTATTGTTGTACACTTGTTATTACGGGTCTCGTCCTGTGTATTGTTATTACGGGTCTCGTCCTGTGTATTGTTATTACGGGTCTCGTCCTGTGTATTGTTATTACGGGTCTCGTCCTGTGTATTGTTGTGCACTTGTTATTACTGGTCTCGTCCTGTGTATTGTTATTACGGGTCTCGTCCTGTGTATTGTTGTGCACTTGTTATTACTGGTCTCGTCCTGTGTATTGTTGTACACTTGTTATTACGGGTCTCGTCCTGTGTATTGTTATTACGGGTCTCGTCCTGTGTATTGTTGTACACTTGTTATTACGGGTCTCGTCCTGTGTATTGTTGTACACTTGTTATTACGGGTCTCGTCCTGTGTATTGTTGTACACTTGTTATTACGGGTCTCGTCCTGTGTATTGTTGTACACTTGTTATTACGGGTCTCGTCCTGTGTATTGTTGTACACTTGTTATTACGGGTCTCGTCCTGTGTATTGTTGTACACTTGTTATTACGGGTCTCGTCCTGTGTATTGTTGTACACTTGTTATTACGGGTCTCGTCCTGTGTATTGTGTACACTTGTTATTACTGGTCTCGTCCTGTGTATTGTTATTACGGGTCTCGTCCTGTGTATTGTTGTGCACTTGTTATTACTGGTCTCGTCCTGTGTATTGTTGTACACTTGTTATTACGGGTCTCGTCCTGTGTATTGTTATTACGGGTCTCGTCCTGTGTATTGTGTACACTTGTTATTACGGGTCTCGTCCTGTGTATTGTTATTACGGGTCTCGTCCTGTGTATTGTTATTACGGGTCTCGTCCTGTGTATTGTTGTACACTTGTTATTACGGGTCTCGTCCTGTGTATTGTTATTACGGGTCTCGTCCTGTGTATTGTTATTACGGGTCTCGTCCTGTGTATTGTTATTACGGGTCTCGTCCTGTGTATTGTTGTGCACTTGTTATTACTGGTCTCGTCCTGTGTATTGTTATTACGGGTCTCGTCCTGTGTATTGTTGTACACTTGTTATTACTGGTCTCGTCCTGTGTATTGTTGTACACTTGTTATTACGGGTCTCGTCCTGTGTATTGTTATTACGGGTCTCGTCCTGTGTATTGTTGTACACTTGTTATTACGGGTCTCGTCCTGTGTATTGTTGTACACTTGTTATTACGGGTCTCTTCCTGTGTATTGTTGTACACTTGTTATTACGGGTCTCGTCCTGTGTATTGTTGTACACTTGTTATTACGGGTCTCGTCCTGTGTATTGTGTACACTTGTTATTACTGGTCTCGTCCTGTGTATTGTTATTACGGGTCTCGTCCTGTGTATTGTTGTGCACTTGTTATTACTGGTCTCGTCCTGTGTATTGTTGTACACTTGTTATTACGGGTCTCGTCCTGTGTATTGTTATTACGGGTCTCGTCCTGTGTATTGTGTACACTTGTTATTACGGGTCTCGTCCTGTGTATTGTTATTACGGGTCTCGTCCTGTGTATTGTTATTACGGGTCTCGTCCTGTGTATTGTTGTACACTTGTTATTACGGGTCTCGTCCTGTGTATTGTTATTACGGGTCTCGTCCTGTGTATTGTTGTACACTTGTTATTACGGGTCTCGTCCTGTGTATTGTTGTACACTTGTTATTACGGGTCTCGTCCTGTGTATTGTTATTACGGGTCTCGTCCTGTGTATTGTTGTACACTTGTTATTACGGGTCTCGTCCTGTGTATTGTTATTACGGGTCTCGTCCTGTGTATTGTTATTACGGGTCTCGTCCTGTGTATTGTTATTACGGGTCTCGTCCTGTGTATTGTTGTACACTTGTTATTACGGGTCTCGTCCTGTGTATTGTTATTACGGGTCTCGTCCTGTGTATTGTTATTAAGGGTTCCTTGTATTTATTAGAGGTTTAACCTCAACTCTTTTGTTTGGGTTACATCCCTGTGTTTTTGTAAACATGTTTGTTTTGGGCTTCGTCCCGGTGCCTTTTCCATGTCATGTTATATATTGGGTGGAGTATTAAAACCCCCTATTACGTATTCCTGCGGCTGTCTCCAAACATTTTAAACAACGTGACAGGCAGGCCTTTTTGGGGTCGAGACGTATGACCGTTTCTTGCATAACTTATTCTGGTCTGAAACAGGATGTCTTATTGTAAATCCAGCTTGTTTGCCAGCGGAAGGTTTAAACCAAGTCAAGCTGTACCGGTTGCACCTTTGCAGCCTATTCCTGCCCTTGACAAACCTTTCAGCAGTGTTCTGGTGGATTGTATTGTTCCTTTGCCCAAAACGGAATGATAATTAGTTTCTCTTGACCATTATGTGCACTGCCACTTGTTTCCCTGAGGCCATTCCACTGAGGAAAATCACAGCTTCCACATTGTTAAGGCTATGGGGAAATTATTTTGAATGTTTTGACTTCCGCAGGTAGTGCAGTCGGACCAAGGTTTAAATTTCAATGCAAATCTTCCAGCAAGTGCTACAATAGTTGGGTGTTACTCACTGCCTATCTAGTGCCTACCACCCAGAGTTTCAAGGTGCTCTTGAGATTTTACAAGACTTTGAAGTTTATGTTGAGAGCTTACTGCTTTGCGTTTGAGAGACTGGGATGAAGGGGTCTTGTGCTGTTTACAGCGCGGGTGGTTCAGGAATATCTCGATTTTAGTCCGAATGATCTTGTTTGGACATCATGTCAGACGTACTTTGAGAATACGGAGGTTGTTCCAGGGCAACAAATCTGTTGGAGCATGTTAGCACTTTTCAATGCTGTGGTTGCGCTCTTTCCAGGGGATGAGAGTTTTAGAAACATACATTATAAACTTATGAGTTTTCAGCAGCTATAAGAAAATAAAGTGATATATTTACCAAAAAGTGGGAGTCTTTTATTTCATTATTGAGTGCCAGTAGATGCCATGTTTACATTGGCGAAGGTGATGCATTTAAGTTGTGAGATGGAAGTTGTTTTCTGTTGGTGCACAAACTTGTCCAACAATATACTCAAATATATAAAATGCAGAGTGTTGGACCCATGTTTCATGAGCTGAAATAAAGGATTCCAGAAATGTTCCATATGCACAAAAAGCATATTTTGCTCAATTTATTTTCATCCTTTAGTGAGCAATTCTCCTTTGCCAAAATAATCCATCCACCTGACAGGTGTGGCATAAAAAGAAACTGATTAAACAGCATGATCCAGCACAGGTGCACCTTGTGCTGGGGACAAAAGGCCACTCTAAATGTGCAGTTTTGTCACACAACACAATGCCACAGATGTCTCAAGTTTTGAGTGAGTGTGCAATTGGCATGCTGGCTGCAGGAATGTCCACTAGAGTGTTCACTGTTCATTTCTGTACCATAAGCCTCCAACATTGTTTTAAAGAATTTGTCAGTACATCCAACTGGCCTCACAACTGCACACCACGTATAGCGTTGTGTGGGCGAGCGTTTTGCTGTTGTGAAAAGAGTGCCCCATGGTGGGGTTATGGTATGGGCAGGCATAAGCTACAGATGACAAACACAATTGCATTTGGGCTATTTGAATGCACAGAAATACCGTGATGATATCCTGAGGTCCATTGTGAGGCCTATCTGTGACCAACAGATGCATATCTGTATTCCTAGTCATGTGAAATCTACAGATTATGGCCCAATGAATTTATTTTAATTGAAAGATTTCCTCAACTGTGACTTAGTAAAATCTTTGAAATTGTTGCAATAATATTCTTGAGTATAGGATATTTGTCTTAAGGGGGAAGGTGTTACAGGCTTTGGTTTTCCCATTTATGTTTTGAGTTTGAGGTTGGATTTTACCACGTTTTGCGCACCGACTGGTGTCACCTCGTTAGTCAGTATGTGTTACACCTGCCCTGGTTGCCATCTCGTTAGTGGGAAGGTGTTTCACCTGTGGTGGCCCAGGTGCTATTTAAAAGTGGAGACGTCTTGAGAGATGTGGAGGGTCATAGGCTTGCACTATTTTCGTTCTAGAAAAAAAAAAAATCCTTTCCCTGATTTTGGGAGAGGAGAAATGTTCTAACCAATACAGCCCTCTCTAGTCCACTGACATCTGCAGCTCCTGTCCTGATGTGGTGGTGATCTCCTCTGGCTCTGACATGATGTACTGAGGATAGTCATAGAGAAACAGTCAACTCATGAACAGATCATACACACTCATAGCTTAGTCTTTAAAAGACTTCATTCTGTTAAATTGTGTTCTTTATCTGTCATTTGATTTTAAATATTTCATCACAAAGTTTGGCTTGAAATTAATCCACACTGTAGGATTATTGTTGGTGTAACGTGTCACCGTGACTGAGCAATGTCTGCTTTAAAAGGGCAACTTAAGACGTGTTGAAGACTGAGCCCCAACTTGGTGAGGGTATCCTCCACGCAGTATACGGCGATGATGACAGTTCCTTTTGTCGTTGCACCAGCTCTCAGGACAGACTGCTCTGCATCATATCTGGAGGCGCCATCACCACACTGGGCCTGCTGTCATCAAAGTGGTCCATACTCTGAGGAGAGGGGTACAACAGAGTTGGCATGGACCGAGGGGTACAGCAGAGTTAGCATGGACCGAGGGGTACAGCAGAGTTAGCATGGACCGAGGGGTACAGCAGAGTTAGCATGGACCGAGGGCTACAGCAGAGTTAGCATGGACCGAGGGCTACAGCAGAGTTAGCATGGACCGAGGGGTACAGCAGAGTTAGCATGGGCCGAGGGGTACAGCAGAGTTAGCATGGACCGAGGGGTACAGTACAGCAGAGTTCGCATGGACCGAGGGCGACAGCAGAGTTAGCATGGACCGAGGGCGACAGCAGAGTTAGCATGGACCGAGGGCTACAGCAGAGTTAGCAGGGACCGAGGGCTACAGCAGAGTTAGCATGCACCGAGGGCTACAGCGGAGTTAGCATGTACCGAGGGCTACAGCAGAGTTAGCATGGACCGAGGGGTACAGCGGAGTTAGCATGGACCGAGGGGTACAGCGGAGTTAGCATGGACCGAGGACTACAGCAGAGTTAGCATGGACCGAGGGGTACAGCAGAGTTGGCATGGACCGAGGGTTACAGCAGAGTTAGCATGGACCGAGGGGTACAGCGGAGTTAGCATGGACCGAGGGCTACAGCAGAGTTAGCATGGACCGAGGGGTACAGCAGAGTTAGCATGGACCGAGGGGTACAGCAGAGTTAGCATGGACCGAGGGGTACAGCAGAGTTAGCATGGACCGAGGGCTACAGCAGAGTTAGCATGGACTGAGGGGTACAACAGAGTCAGAATTATTAGCGCACACCATAGCAAACCTATTTGCAAAGGAAATTAACATAGTTTCTTATTGAATAAGTACAGATAGTCCCTCCCCGTTTCAGTCTATCTACTATTTGGTACCTAATATATAAAAAAGTAATAAAATGCCACTCAAATCAAATGTTATTTGTCACATGCCGAATACAACCTTACAGTGAAACACTTACTTACAAGCCCTTAACCAGTTAAGAAAAAAAAGTAAGAGACAAAAATAACATAATTAAAGAGCAGCAGTAAATAACAATAGCGGGGCTATATACAGGGGGTACCGCCACAATGATTTATTAAAGTATCTATAATTAGATAACAGAGTAGCAGCAGTAAATAACAATCGCGGGGCTATATAAAGGGGATACCAGTACAGAGTCAATGCACAGGGGCACCAGTGTCAAGATAATAGGTACACGTAGGTAGAGTTATTAAAGTGACTATGCATAGACAATGACAGAGAGTAGCAGCAGTGTGTGGTGGGGTGGGGGCAATGCAAATAGTCTGGGTAGCCATTTGATTAGCTGTTCAGGAGTCTTATGGCTTGGGGGTAGAAGCTGTTTAGAAGCCTCTTGGACCTAGACTTGGCGCACCGGGAACAGTCTATGACTAGGGTGGCTGGAGCCTTCCTCTGACACCACCTGGTATAGAGGTCCTGGATGGAAGGAAGCTTGGCCCCGGTGATGGACTGGGCCATACGCACTACCCTCTGTAGTGCCTTGCGGTCGGAGGCTGAACATTCATCTGATTAATGCTACCCACCATGAGGTTGCTGATGTGCTTGAAGACAAAGGGGTTGTTGACATTGATGGCCTTGCAGATCTTGCCATTCACAGCATTGTAGGTCTGGTAAGCAGCACTGCTTTTAGCCAGAGACTATGCGTACTAGACGGGAATGTCATGACGCTCTGGGTGGTTCTGCTAGTACGCCTCTGGGAAAAACACACACACACACACACACACACACACACACACACACACACACACACACACACACACACACACACACACACACTAGAGAAGGGTTGTGTTCATTAGAGCACGCAACGGAAAGTGAAAAGTGCGTTTCTGATTGGAGGCCATGTGTCGTTTGGTTCCTAGTGAACTCTTCCATGATTGAGAGTGACTGGAGCGAGTAGAACAGAGGAAGATCCCTGCTCTATAAGCAGGCTGAAGTGGGGACTGGTGAGAATCTCACCCAGGATGAGCAGAAATTCCTGGCCTTTTCCCAAGGCAAACACGGGGATGAGACATGGAAAACAACATCGCATGAATGGCCTTGTACAGGAACATTTGTCCAGCATATGGGTGCCATCTACTGGCCAGATTAAACAACACATTCTGTATCTATGTGATGCATTGGGGAGATGATTATTACACTTTATAATGGCACATCTACAAAAACAAGGTGGAGATGAGGAGATATTCAAGAATAATAAAACTGGACAAAATCAGGGGAAATCATGTACCAATGGAACCTTTCAAGAAGAAGTTGAAAAAGCTCTCATTTTCTAAACTCAGTACTCACTTTTACCTCTGCTATCTCCATCATAAACATGGCTGTGCCCAGGACATGACCCGCGTGGTAACAGCATAACATAATGCTGGGCACCTCTTTCACCTCGTAGAGGTTGATGGCCTCGATCTTCTCCATGCTCTCATCCACGTTGGTCTCTGTGTGCAGCATGTCGTCTGCAGAGATGTTATCTGGAGGAAAAACGGAGACAGTCACCGACACCATGTGAACCCCAATTGTCCATAATGGATGATGGCATCTCTACAACGACTCTACACAGCAGCATCCTGCAGTTTTTGCCCTGAAGACATGGCTGTGTAGATCGATTTTCCCAAATCGACAACATAAAAATCTGCCGTTCTGCCCTACAAGGCAGTTAACCCCCAACAACAACTGCTCCCCGGGCGCCGATGATGTGGATGTTGATTAAGGCAGCCGCCGCACCTCTCTGATTCAGAAGGGTAGGGTTAAATGTGGAAGACACATTTCAGTTGAATGCATTCAGTTGTACAACTGACTAGGTATCCCCATACTGAAACGGGGGACAACCTGGATTTGTCCAATAAAAATCACCTGTTAAAAAACACTTGTTTTCTTTTGTGTATTGTGTTTTTTACAGAACAGATGAGAGGGAAGGAAGACTGACTCGCTGATGAGAAGCAGGTCTATCTCAGCCGGGTTGATCAAATCGATACAGGGAGAGGGCCTGCGTTCCATACAGTCCTTGGTGAATTCCAGTCCAGCTGCAAACGATTGAGCATATCAGGTTACTTCTATTGAAGTTTGACTCACACATTTTGTGTGACAAATAAACTCAGCAAAAAAAGAAACGTCCCTTTTTCAGGACCCTGTCTTTCAAAGATAATTTGTAAAAATCCAAATAACTTCACAGATCTTCATCGTAAAGGGTTTAAACACTGTTTCCCATGCTTGTTCAATGAACCATAAACAATTAATAAACATGCACCTGTGGAACGGTCGTTAAGACACTAACAACTTACAGACGGTAGGCAATTAAGGTCACAGTTATGAAAACTTAGGACACAAAAGAGGCCTTTCTACTGACTCTGAAAAACAGTAACATCTACGTGAACGGGCCTTAGGCATGCTGCAAGGAGGCATGAGGACTGCAGATGTGGCCAGGGCAATAAATGGTCATGTCCATACTGCGAGACGCCTAAGACAGGGCTACAGGGAGACAGGACGGACAGCTGATTGGCCTCGCAGTGGCAGACCATGTGTAACAACACCTGCACAGGATCGGTACATCTGAACATCACACCTGCGGGACAGGTACAGGATGGCAACAACAACTGCCCGAGTTACACCAGGAAGGCACAATCCCTCCATGATTTTGACCCCCCCTTTGTTCAGGGACACATTCTTCCATTTTTGTTAGTCACATGTCTGTGGAACTTGTTCAGTTTATGTCTCAGTTGTTGAATCTTATGTTCATACAAATATTTACACGTGTTAAGTTTGCTGAAAATAAACGCAGTTGACAGTGAGGGGACGTTTATTTTTTTTGCTGAGTTTATGACTGAAGGTGTGTTACATTGCCATGATTTTTGGTCCCCATTAACTCCAGAATGATGCATGACCTGTCCAGCTCCACTGTTGGAGGGAAACAGGAGTCGACTGTCTGATGATGACCTTTGACACAAAATGACGTTCTGACAGATTCAGAATAAGCACGCATTATGGCAATATTTTGACAGCAAAATAAAAAATGCATCTTGATGAGAACTCATAGAATGCATAGTAAATTAGTTGGCTAACTACTTGGAAATACCAACTAGCTAGCTACATATTTAGCCCGGTAAAAACACTTGGGCATCTTTGGACAATAACTAAGGTAAGGCAATTAATAGGCCATGGAGGTGAAATAATTACTATTTAGCATTAACACTGGAGTGATAGATGTGCAGATGATGATGTGCAAGTAGAGATACCGAGGTGCAAAAGAGCAAGAGGATAAATAACAATATGGGGATGAGGTAGTTGGGTGGGCTATTTACAGATTGGCTGAGTACAGGTACAGTGATCGGTAAGTTGCTCTGACAGCTGATCCTTAAAGACAGAGGGAGATATAAGACTCCAGCTTCAGTGATTTTTGCAATTCGTTTCAGTCATTGGCAGCAGAGAACTGGAAGGAAAGGCGGCCAAAATAAGTGTTGGCTTTGGGGGTGACCAGTGAAATATACCTGCTGGAGCACGTGCTACGGGTGGGTGTTGCTATGGTGATCAGTGAGCTGAGATAAGGCGGAACTTTACCTAGCGTAGACTTATAGATGACCTGGAGCCAGTGGGTTTGGAGACGAATATGTAGTGAGGGCCAGCCAACAAGAGCATACAGGTCGCAGTGGTGGTTAGTATATGGGGCTTTGGTGGCGAAACGGATGGCACTGTGATAGACTACATCCAGTTTGCTGAGTAGAGTGTTGGAGGCTATTTTGTAAATGACATTGCCAAAATCAAGGATCGGTAGGATAGTCAGTTATATGAGGGTATGTTTGGCAGCATGAGGAAAGGAGGCTTTGTTGCGAAATAGGAAGCCGATTCTAGATGTAATTTTGGATTGGAGATGCTTAATGTCAGTCTGGAAGGAGAGTTTACAGTCTAATCAGACACCTAGGTATTTGTAGTTGTTCACATATTCTAAGTCAGAACCGTCCAGAGTAGTGATGCTAGTCGGGCGGGAGAGTGCGGGCAGCAATCGGTTGAAGAGCATGCACTTAGTTTTACTTGCGTTTAAGAGCAGTTGGAGGCCTCGGACAGAGTGTTGTATGGCATTGAAGCTCGTTTGGAGGATTATTAGCACAGTGTCCAAAGAAGGGCCAGATGTACACAGAATGGTGTCGTCTGGGTAGAAGTGGATCTGAGAATCACCAGCAGCAAGAGCGACATCATTGATATATACAGAGAAAAGAGTCGTCCCGAGAATTTAACCCTGTGGCACCTCCATAGAGACTGCCAGAGGTCCGGACAAAAGGCCCTCCGATTTGACACACTGAACTCTGTCTGAGAAGTAGTTGGTGAACCAGGCGAGGCAGTCATTTAAAAAGCCAAGGTTATTGAGTCTGCCGATAAGAATGTGGTGATTGACAGAGTCGTTGCTGCGACTTGCTTGCTAGTTGACATTTCTGCTCTTCACTCTGTCAGTTTAACCTACATTTCATTGATCTTAGTAGCAGAAAGTATTTTTGTCTGCAGTTTTCGGTTTGGCTATTTGTTTCAAGTGTATGTGGAGGTTCTAGGTTGTATGGCGCCCTGGGCGAGGCCCCTCTTCGCGCCCGCTGGTGGCGGCTGCCCATGTCGCCCGTACTTAAATCTGCTACTGATTTTGTATTAGTCTATAAATAAATCTCTTCGCCAAAATTCCTCATCTCTCCCATGTCTTATTAGATTACTATTTTTGAATGTGGAAGGATAATAATTCAGCCATAGTTGTTCTGAAATGTTTATTGCTTGCCAACATTTTACTCCCTCCTCTATGTTTAATATAACACACATACATTAATTATTCCTTTCGGTTGCCTATCCTGACGTGAAGTTTGTTCTGGCAGGGGGGAGATTTTCGGCACGACACCAGTGTTGTAACAACATTTTAGGGCATAGCAGCAAGAGCAGTTATTAGATTGCTATGATCTGTCATGTCCTCATCATCATCATCTGGACTGTCATTACAGTACGTGTAAGTAGAGTGACCACTATACTGATCCGTCATAACATGATGAATTGAAGACAAAACACACAATGAGCCATTTCAAGTTTTAATGACCTTGTAAAGAACAAGAGGGAATATGATTGTACAGCTACAACAATGTACATACAGAGTTACCCTGTAACCCTTTCGAGAGCATGATATATATTCACAAATGCTTTCTTGATAAATGAGATTTTTTTCTATGTTAGGATCAAACAACACCGTTTCCCATCAGCAGAGGTGGTCAGGGATGACCATGCACAGTGACAAGTGTTTGTGATTCACAGCAGTTTAATGACTATGTAATATGTAGAAAACTTTGAATGTCTGTACAATATGTTTTTTATTACATTATGAGTTTACTCTTTCAACACCCATTGAGTTAATAACACAATACACATTACTGGATCTGAGGGCCAACACACCATTTAAAGGTCATCTTTGATTAAGCCGACATGTGCAGCGTACACCATGAATGTGGTCTCCGCGAACGAGGGAACATTGCCTTTAAAATGCACATTGTGGACGAAGTGCTATTGGATTGAATTCTAGCCATAGTCTAACCAGAATCTTTCTCCAGTTATTTCCAGTTGTCCCAACAAACTGAAGTTTCTCAACACTCGGGGTGCGGGCTGAACAGTTTTCTCCTCTTATTTGGTTAATGTTGTTACATAGTTTGTCACACATTTTCCATAATTGTAGAACATTCTGTTGGCAGGTCACATAGTATACATTCCCTACCATTGATCAGGACCCATAGGACTCTGGTCAAAAGTTGTGCACTATGTAGGGAATAGGGTACTATTTGGGAAGCAGACATTTTCTTTTGATGTTTGGATGCATGAGAATAACATCATACACACAGTGCACATTCCACATCTTTTTCACTCACAGTCTCACATAAAGACCAGTGGAGGCTGGTAGGAGGAGCTGTAGGAGGACGGGTTTATTATAATGTCTGGAATGGAATAAATGGAACAGTATCAAACATATGGAAATCACATGCTTGACTCTGTTCCATCAATTCCATTCTAGCCATTACAATGAGTCTGCCCTCCTATAGCTCCTCCCACCAGCCTCTTTTGATACAGCCATAGATAAAGACAGCCTAGAGGTGAGAGACAGTCACACCATCAGATGCATCAGTCAGTGATGAAGTGTACAAATTTCACAGGGAAGACCCCTCTCCTGGTCGGCTCCCCCTCCATATGTCCAAACTGTAATATACACAGGACAGGATACAGTCAGTAGTACAGATATGACAACACTTGAGTGTGAGTGTGTGTGAGTGTATATATATATATACACAGTACTTACCCACCACTCCGGGTCCTCCTCTCCATCCACTACGATCACCTCTCCCTCTGTGAACGTCAACTCGTCTGAGTTATCAGCAGAACAGTTGTAGATGGCTTTCACTCTCTTGGGTTTCTGTTTCTGAGTGCCAAAAAGGCCAATTAATACAAAGTGAGACAAGACAATGTTAGTTTATGATTTTTGTGTTCAATCAGTCCTGATGGTAAATCCTAAGACTGTAAATATGACTTGATCATAATCAGTGTAAATATGATATTACTGTATTGCTATAATAGTCTGTGTGTGAGGTAGTGATTGCACAGCTCTAATTGGCTAATGTCAGGAGCTAATAATTGGCTGAGGTCAGGTCCTGTGTGGCTCAGTTGGTAGAGCTTGGCGTTAGCAACATCAAGATTGTGGTTTCCTTTCCCGCTAGGGCCACCCATACGAAAATGTATGCTCACATAAGTTGCTTTGGATAAAAGTGTCTGCTAAATGGCATATTTTATTATTATAGGCGCTTACAGGGTGGTTGGCGCGGGGCTTCAGTGTTGGAGGGGTGGGACCAGAGCTGTGAGGGGAGCCAGGTACAGGTGCAGTACTTACTGCTCACACAAACAAAAAGACACACAGAGACAGCAATCATCAATTCATTGACCAAACACATAGAATAAAGCCGCAATTGTAAAAGAAGGTTTAGAAGAAGGTTTTACATTTGAAGTCGGAAGTTTACATACACTTCGGTTGGAATCATTAAAACTAGTTTTTCAACCACTCAACACATTTCTTGTTAACAAACTAGTTTTGGCAAGTCGATTTGGACATCTACTTTGTGCATGACACAAGTAATTTTTCCAACAATTGTTTACAGACAGATTATTTCCCTTATAATTCATTGTGGTCCTTCTGTAGCTCAGTTGGTAGAGCATGGCGCTTGTAACGCCAGGGTAGTGGGTTCGATCCCCGGGACCACCCATACGTAGAATGTATGCACACATGACTGTAAGTCGCTTTGGATAAAAGCGTCTGCTAAATGGCATATATTATTATTATTATTATATTATTGTATCACAATTCCAGTGGGTCAGAAGTTTACATACACTAAGTTGACTGTGCCTTGAAACAGCGTGGAAAATTTCAGAAATTATGTAATGGATTTAGAAGCTTCTGATAGGCTAATTGACATAATTTGAGTCAATTGGAGGTGTATCTGTGGATGTATTTCAAGGCCTACCTTCAAACTCAGTCCCTCTTTGGTTGACATAATGGGAAAATCAAAATAAATTAGCCAAGACCTCTGAATTTTTTTGGTAGACCTCCACAAGTCTGGTTCATCCTTGGGAGCAATTTCCAAATGCCTGAAGGTACCACATTCAACTGTACAATAGTACGCAAGTATAAACACCATGGGACCACGCAGCCGTCGTACCGCTCAGGAAGGAGATGCGTTCTGTCTCCTAGAGATGAACGTACTTTGGTGCGAAAAGTGCAAATCAAGATGCTGGAGATGCTGGAGGAAACAGATACAAAGTATCTATATCCACAGTATAACGAGTCCTATATCGACATAACCTGAAAGGCCGCTCAGCAAGGAAGAAGCCATTGCTTCAAAACCGCCATAAAAAAAGCCAGACTACGGTTTGCAACTGCACATGGGGACAAAGATTGTACTTTTTGGATAAATGTCCTCTGGTCTGATGAAAAAAAATAGCTGTTTGGCCATAATGACCATCGTTATGTTTGGAGGAAAAAGGGGGAGGCTTGCAGGCCGAAAGAACGCCATCCCAACTGTGAAGCACGGGGGTGGCAGCATCATGTTGTGGGGGTGCTTTGCTGCAGGAGGGACTGGTCCACTTCACAAAATAGATGGCATCATGAGGAGGGACATTTATGTGGATATATTGAAGCAACATCTCAAGACATCAGTCAGGAAGTTAAGCTTGGTCGCAAATGGGTCTTCCAAATGGACAGTGACCCCAAGCATACTTCCAAAGTTGTGGCAAAATGGCTAAGTCAAGGTATTGGAGTGGCCATCACAAAGCCCTGACCTCAATCCCATAGAACATTTGTGGGCAGAACTGAAAACGCATGTGCGAGCAAGGAGGCCTACAAACCTGATTCAGTTACACCAGCTCTGTCAGGAGGAATGGGCCAAAATTCACCCAATTTATTGTGGGAAGCTTGTGGAAGGCTACCTGAAACGTTTGACCCAAGTTAAACAATTTAAAGGCAATGCTACCAAATACTAATTGAGTGTATGTAAACTTCTGACCCACTGGGAATATTATGAAAGAAATAAAAGCTTAAATAAATAATTATCTCTGCTATTATTCTGACATTTCACATTCTTAAAATAAAGTGGTGATCCTAACTGACCTAAGACAGGGAATTTTTACTGCGATTAAATGTCAGGAATTGTGAAAAACTGAGTTTAAATGTATTTTGCTAAGCTGTATGTAAAATTCCAACTTCAACTGTACATTAAAGCTCTTTGAATCAGAACAGACCAGTTATTTAATATTTTATAATAATTGTATTTGTCTGTTTACCTGGTCCATCAGTTGGTCCAGCAGTTCTGGTGGGAGGTCCTTTAGGAGTGGGTTTATCTGAACTGAACCCACACATACATGAATGGTCTTAGTTAACTGATAATCACTAGATGGAGAACGGGGAGTGAAACCAATCCATCCATCCATCTACTCTATCCATCTATCCACAGGTTATCTACACACAATATGCAATACTCTTGACTGAGAACATATGAGGATGCAGTTTAAGAATTCAAAACATCATCCTTCCATGGTCAGTGGCCATATGTATGATGTGTCTCAGAGTAGAGGTGCTGAATTAGGATCAGGTCCCCCCTATCCACGTATATTCATTGTGATTTAAAATACTAAACTGATCCTAATTCAGCACTCTGAGATGCTTGATAAATTCTGCCCCAGTTCTTACCTAGTCAGTGATTTAGGTGACTTGGGCCCTGTGGCTCTCCTGCTGGGATGGTGTGCGGGGACAGGAGGGGGCTGTGTGGGTTTGAAGGGGGGTGCTGTTGGTTGGACTGGTGCTCCTGGGATGACCGTTGGCACTGGAGGCCCAGGTAATACTGGAGGTAAAGGTGGTAGAGGACCAGTCTTATGGCCTCTAGGCTCCATCACATTAGTCCTCTTGTTCACAGGGGGAGGGGGAGCAGTTGGAGAAAGCACTACATGGAGAGAGGAGAGTGATATCAATCTATCTATCCATCTGTCACGCCCTTACCATAGAGAGCCTTTTTATTCCCTATTTTGGTTAGGTCGGGGTGTGACTAGGGTGGGTATTTTAGGTTGTTTAGTTCTATGTTGGTCTGGTATGGTTCCCAATCAGAGGCAGCTGTTTATCGTTGTCTCTGATTGGGGATAATATTTAGGCAGCCATTTCCCCACTATGTTTTGTGGGATCTTCTTTTTGTGTAGTTGCCTGTGAGCACTCCAGAACGTCACGTCACGTTATTCTTTATTGTTTTTGTGCATTTCATTAAATAAATATGTGGAACCCAGATCACGCTGCGCTTTGGTCCGAGTATGCTTACGACGATCGTGACACCATCACATAGTTATAATTGTGTTATTTATTGTGTAGTATGATATAGTGCACTTACCATACATGGAGCTGTTGGGGTCTGGGGTGTGAGGGTCTGGGGGGTCTGAGGAGGACCTCTGTCTACCCACCCCCTCCATAGGAGCCTGCTTCCACCGTGGACCTGCAAGGTTACAGTCATAGGGTCAACCATTTGTCACATAGGGTCAACCATTTGTCAATATTCCAGCAACACTTTCAAGGACCTATGGTCCAGCGCAGGGGTGACAAACTCAATTCCTGGAGGGCCAAGTAGTTATGGCTTAGAAAAAGATAACATGATTTGAGTATATGAGCAGTAGCAATAAGGAGAGAGGTTGGTTTATGCCCTATTGGGGCGGTTGCATTTTCCAGTAATACATTTGCAGACGCTGTAGTATAGGTTCTAATACAAGGTATTAAGTGCCGTGACCAATTAATAGGCACAAATACCATAACTATTCTCCGGGGAAGTGGGTAGCTCTACCTTGGAAAACAGTTAATAGAAGGTGTAGAGACGGGAGTGAAGAAAACACCCATGACACTGTTGGGAGAGGTTTGGGAATTATAACTACTGAAATGGTGACAGACGGCCCCGATTCTCCCTGTAAAGTGGAACTAGAGGAGTTAAGCCATGGAGCTGAAAGAAGCACAAGCATTCTAACAAATCGGCTCCAATATGGGAAAAATTCAGCAAACAGGATAAAATTGGTCGGCTTTTCCTGGCTAACAGAACATTCTAATCTGATAGAGAATTCAGGGAGGCGATTGTGCCTTGACATAGAACCAGAATCAAAAGCTCAATATGCCAACATTTTGATGTCAGCATTCTATCAACAAAAAATACAAACCGATAAACCCGGAATTAGTAGAAGTACGCAGCCACAGAAAGACAGAATTTGCACTTCGGCTTTGGTGGCACGTTTGAAACCTGTGATCAATTGCGGGGGTTGTGGATGAAATAGAGCAGGATGCTTTTGAGTGGAATATAACTCTGCTCACTTTGCAGACGCGATGGTTTAATACAGCCACAGTGGAAGTCACCAACAGTGGTTTCAATGGCCAAGGTAAGGCAAAGAAAAGGCACCAAAGCGGAGTGAGATAGATCCCTGTTTTAGATGTGGGGCCATTGGGTTTTGGAATAATGAGTGTAGAGTGGAAGTGGAGCCTGTTGCATTCGGAGGAAATGCTGCCATGCAAGCGTTTGCCTCTTTTTCAAAAGAGCAGCAACAAAACCTTCTGAAAGTAGCGGGACAGGAAACGTTCACATATGGTATCGGTATCGGTTCGATCGATAGTGGTTTATAGAGATTACAGTTTCTATGTGAAGGAAGACGGATGAGAACACGTTTTACACAACTTATTAATAGAAGCCAGGGTTCAAATATCGCGGATTTGTTGTGATGAGAAATTGGCTAAATTTGCCACAGGAAAAATTATTTTGGGTTAAAGAATCTAGACGAAACACCTGGGGAATGGATTCTAAAGAGGAAACAAATAAAAATGATCTGGCCAAACACTCCGGGTAACACAGAAAACCGTGGGGGGCTTTTAATCTCATGAGACATATTATGTGGTTTTATTATGAAAGATTTACATTTTATGTCACTTTATTCTGAAATATATTTCTAGAATGGACAAAAGGGCTGAGGGGTTACGAGGAATTAGCATTGGGGTACCAAACCTAAAATGAACTTTACATTTTTTTTTTCATTGACATGGTGGTGCGGTAGTTATTAAGGAGAATCATGGGGAAAAGAGACCAGTGAATCGTTAGACTCGGTGGTGAGATAATGTCAGAGAAAGTTGAAATGGAAGGAGTCAAAGACTCCAGCGCACATTTTATGATCAGTGTTCTAAAGGGAAATAAGATTGTGTATGGTGTGATCATAGAACAGAGGCCATAAATCTCTGCGTTTGTAAACCTCACTGTGAATGTTAATCATGTTTATTTATTGTTATGTTTTATTATCATCGTTTTTCAATTTATAAGTAATTTCCAAGTTTATGTAATGTTGAACAGTATGATGTCAAATGTTTTAAAAAAGGGGCGACTGATGGGTTTGGATTTCTGAACTTTAAATGTTATGAATCATTAGTTATACTAGAGACCTGAGGGGTGCCTTAGCCGAGGGTCTACACCAGAGGTTAATGGTTATCTGTAGGAGGAAGGTATATGGTGGATGCAATTAAGCTTGGAATGTTTTGAGTGTAGGGAAAACGATCACGTGGCAGGCATTAATAAGGGGAGAGAGAGTCATGGATTAGAGATGAAGGGGGTCGAGGTCAGGTCAAGTCACGTTAAGGGAGAGGAAACGTTTATTGCCGTATCACTTAGTTTCCTGCCTAGCAATAAAGATACAATGTTTAACGAGATGGAGGAGACTCCACCCAAAGTGGGGTACAAATACCACCACTATGGTAAACATGTTGTATTCGATTCAGCTGTTTGATCCTTTGGGAAGAATAAACTTGGTTTGAGCTTTCATAGTGTCCATTGAGTTCTTACTCTGATAATTAGAACCTAACGAAAGGATATAACAAAACCAGAAGACACCCTCCAGGACTTGAGTTTGACACCCCTGACCTAATGCATGACCTATGACCTATGCTCATTGTCCTCCGACTGACCTTTGGTGGCTGTCCTGGGGGGAAGGTGAGGGGTGGGTACCACCGGTAACGCTGGCACGCCGGAGGGAGGGGGGCTGAGTTCCAGGATGGTGCCATAGGTCTCATTGTTCATCATCATGCTGGGGAGATGGGCTCTCTGCTTGTCTCTGGCCAGGCTGGCTGCGTCACGGGCCAGAGAGGCCATGTTGGGACCACCAGGCATTGGACCCATGAGACCACTGCTCGGGACGAAACAGCTGACAGGACGTTCCTGCTCTGACCGTCTGTGGGGGATGGGCTGGTTGTGGGGGATAGGACGCACAGGTAGAGATCATTAGCAGGCTAGTAATGCTATCCATGCCATCTTTTTTTAAACAATTGGAAACAGATGGTGATATGCTACATGCACAGCATAGCACAGCCTACATACACAGCATGGAACAGCTTATATGCATACCAAGTGTGTCTGGTATAGAGTAGGCAGCACCGATTCCCCTGGGATGTCATAAACACATACACTACATGACCTAAACTACACTACATGACACTACATGACCAAAAGTATGTGGACACCTGCTCGTCGAACATCTCATTCCAAAATCATGGGCATTAATATGGAGTTGGTCCCCCCCTTGCTGCTATAAGATCCGCCACTCTGTTAGATTTCAGTGCAGCCTTTGATATTATTGACCACAACCTGTTGTTGAGACAATGTCTACACTGTATTTCTGATCAATTTGATGTTATTTTAATGGACAAAAAATGTGCTTTTCTTTCAAAAACAAGGACATTTCTAAGTGACTCTAAGTGACTTTTGAATGGTAGTGTATGTGTTATGGCTTTTCAACCTCTGCTATATCGTGGATTCAGGGTCATCTACTGTATCTAATAGAACTCAGAGGGTTTACTTTAATGGAAGCTTCTCTAATGTCAAACATGTAAAGTGGGTGTAACGCAGGGCAGCTCTAGGCCCTCTACTCTTTTCTATTTTTACCAATGACTTGCCACTGGCATTAAACAAAGCATGTGTCCCCATGTATGCTGATGTTTCAACCATACAGCAATTTTCCACACACTCCACAAAGCAAGTCCTGCAGGCTCTAACTTGATCTTATCTTGATTATTGTCCAGTCATATGGTCAAGTGCAGCAAAGAAAGACCTAGTTAAAATGCAGCTGGCCAAGAACAGGATGAATTGGACTGCAGAGGATGAGTTGGACCGCAGAGTGAAGGAAAAGCAGCCAACAGGTGCTCAGCATTTGTGGGAACTCCTTCAAGACTATTGGAAAAGCTTTCCAGGTGAAGCTGGTTGAGAGAATGCCAAGAGTATGCAAAGCTGCCATCAAGGCAAAGGGTGGCTACTTTGAAGAAGCTAAAATATATAATATATTTTTATTTGTTTAACACTTTTTTGGTTACTACATGATTCCATAGTTTTAATATCTTCACTAGTATTCTATAATGTAGAAAATAGTAAAAATAAAGAAAACCCTGGAATGAGTAGGTGTGTCCAAACTTTTGATTGGTAGTGTATATACATTTGAACGTTTTTGTTTGCTTTTAATGTTTTTTTCGTTACATGTCAGACCCCAGTAAGTCTGTCATCATGGGGATCCTAATAAATCAAACCAATATAAAGGTCAACTAACTCACCTTGTCCTCCATCTCATCTTCGCTCTCGTCCAGGTTGTCGTCGTTGCTGAGCCGCCACTCGTACTCCACATGCACGTGGACGTTGAACTTCCCCGTCTCGGCCTGGGTCAGCTGAACACCACAAAGACAACAAACGTACAGTCAACCTCTATCTGCTGTTACCCATCTTGATCATATGGCACCATGGACCCTCTAATAAAGAGGATCATCATATTTTTATAGGCTGTTTCCTAATCCTCCACCCTTTTCCAAAAGTGTGCCTTTGCCCTCTCCCTGTCATGGATTTAAAAGCATATGAATGGTGTAAGAATTGTCTGGGGGGAGTTTTCTCTATTGTTAAATCCACGACGAGAAGTGTGCAAGTTAACACGTTGGGAAAAGGGTGGAGAATTGGGATGCAGTCATTGTGTTAAAATGTCTATGACCTTCAGATTACATTGCAAGCCTACACTCACCAGCTCCTCACACTGCGTATGTTTGAGGCGCTTGGCGATGTCCATTGGTGTTTCTCCTGCCTCGTTGGCTGCACACAGAGACAGACAAACCAACCAGAGCTTCAATAACGTGTTTCTATGGGACTTGACCAGCCCTTTATCATTTGTTGATGGGTTTGTATCCCATATTGCACCCTATTCCATATATAGTGCACTACTTTTGACTAGAGCCCTATGAGCCCTAATTAAAAGTAGTGCACTACATAGGGAATAGGGTGCCATTTGGGATGTAGATGATCCTATGAATGTACTTACCAATACTGACTGAGGCCCTGCCCCGCAGTAGCAGTTTGAGACACTCACTGTTGTCGGTCAGGCAGCAGTAGTGCAGTGCCGTGCTCCCTTTGGCTGTCTGCTTCTCCAGGTTCCCACTTACACACACAGACATAATTACAGACAGAGAGAGACACACACACACACACACACACGTTGGTGTTACTATCCAAGTGGGGTCAAAAAATGTATACCCATTCAAAATTGTATTTTTCCTAACACTAAACCATACTCTTAACCAAACCTTAACCCCAAACCCTAATTCCTAACCCCTTACCCTAATTCTAACCCTAACACTAAACCTAACCCCTAAGCCTAAAAAGCCTTATTTTACTATCCTTGTGAGGACTTTTGGAACCTAAAAAGAAAAGTTAAGTTAGACACGCAGCTGAGAACTATCACCACAAGGGGGCAACACTGCCGTTCATTGATATTGACAATTATTGGGAGAACAACTTCTGCTCCTATCTAAATATTTCATTATATGCTGTTAAATAACTTCCCCTCTTCACATTTGATATCTGAGAGCTTGTTTGCTTCTGCTACTATAAGCTATAAAAACCAGCATCTTTTCACCCAGTACTTTAGTACCTATTTTGGGCCAGGAAGTCCACAATATGGAGGGAGTTGCGGTCCACCATTCGTACTGCTAGGTGTAGTGCTGTCTCACCCGGTTCCTGAGGGCATGAAACAATGACAACTCAAGACAACAGTTCGACAACATCAGAGTTAGAAACATATAGCCAATATACCTACCAATCAGAGGCATTCAAATATGACAAATATGACAAATCACACAAAAACAAATCACACAAAAACTAGAAAAACCAGTCAAGCTTTTTAAGTCCATGAGGGACTTCAAGACTAATGTTTCTCTCATGTCACTGTTAGAAGGCAATGTCTACTTCCCAAATGGCACCCTATATGGTGCACTATTTTTGACCAGGGCCCATAGTGCTCTGGTGAAAAGTAGTGGACTATGTACGAAATAGGGTGCCATTTGGGACGCAACCAGTGTCAATCATCTCACATGCTCATTGGCCAGCGGGATGGTCTCCATCAGGTCCACTCCTTCAGCATAGACCTGGATGAGAGAGAGGATGTCTCGGGTCTTCACTGCCTCACACAGGAAGTGCAGCCTGGACGCCACGTCCACACACTTCCTCTGAGCAAAACGCTTCTCCGTGTACTTGGCTGTGATGTAGTCCTTCCTCGTCTGCCTGAGGGAGACAAGAGCCCAGACAGATAGATGATCAAATACCAGGAAAGAGACAGGAAACAAGTGCAAACCTGTGTACATATTGGCACACCTCTCCCTTATATATTAGTGCACAGGAGGTTAGTGGCACCTTAATTGGGGAGGACGGGCTTGTGGTAATGGCTGGAGTGGAAGGGGTAGAATGGTATCAAACACATGATTTGTTGCCATTCCATTCGCTCGGTTCCATCCATTATTATGAGCCGTCCTCCCCTCAACAACACAGTGCACTACTTTTATTTGTAAAAAAAGTTTTTTTAACCTTTATTTTACTAGGCAAGTCAGTTAAGAACTAATTCTTATTTACAATGATGGCCTACACCGGCCAAACCTGGTCTACGCTGGTCCAATTCTGTGCCACCCTATGGGACTCCCAATCACGGCTGGTTGTGATATAACCTGGATTCGAACTAGGGTGTCTGTAGACCAGGGCCCATTGAATTGTGTGTCATTTTGGACACAACCTAAGACACTCAGGACTATAAACAGTATAAAAAAAGAAGTGAAACATATTTCGACTTAATGTGAAATGAAATCTATTCAGTGTTGTTCCTGTTTTGTGTGGCCTGCCCTGCAGTCTGTCACTTACATGTCACTGGAGGGGTTGGGTTTAGTCACGCTCTGTGCAGACAGGTCCACCTCCATGATCTCATTGAAACCTGCGTTCCCTACATTCTTAGCCAGCTGGGGAAGACCAGGTAGAGCACACGTCAATTTCGTATCTGCTCAGCCTTTATTAATCTAGCCTGGTCCCAGATTTGTTTGTGACGAACAGGGACAATGACCATAGGAGTTGTCAAGACACCATGAACAGATCTGGGGACCACACTACTAATAATCTTACTAACTATACTATAGTACAAAAGTCTGTCAAAATACAATCCTAAAAGCCTAGTATCTACCAGGAGCTCTGAGGTTCCCAGGACGTCCAGTGTGAGAGACTGTATTCTAGAGTAGTGGACGCCCATCTCCCTGTGGATTCCAGAACACTCGATGCAGATGAGCACTCCCAGGTTAGTAGAGAGCCAGGTGGGATCTGAAGACAGATATAGAGGATATTATCAGTGTTAAGACTAGTGTTCTGTATCCCGGGGTGGTCTGGCGCTAGCTAACATTGCCTCGGGGCACACATGTAGAGATGTAGGATCTTAATTTGACCCAGTTTTCTACAGCAGGAAAATAATCCTGCAGCAACAGGAAATGTGAATTATTATGGGATTTATAATCAATGGCCATTTTTTGTATGAGTTGATACATTTTTCATTAGGGCAAATCAAGTCTGACATTTTAAAGTGGAAAGTACACACTTTAGAAGCCATTTTAAACCTTGAATAAGCACAAGTTTGCATTTCCTCCTGCACAGGAAAATTCTGAGATCTGAGAAAGATTGATCAA
The DNA here is from genome assembly GCF_023373465.1 of Oncorhynchus keta. NCBI lineage: Eukaryota > Metazoa > Chordata > Actinopteri > Salmoniformes > Salmonidae > Oncorhynchus > Oncorhynchus keta. Next base: position 70,959,112 of record NC_068439.1, read on the forward strand.
ATTAAGATCCTACATCTGTATGCCAGCGCTGTCGGAGAGGCACACCATTTCTCCTCTTCCTTTTCCTGTCTTTCTCAACTGTCGCTGTCCAATAAACTTGAAAATGACTTTTAAAAACCAATAAAAAGAAAAAAGACTAGTGTGATCCCATTATAAGTTCTCACCTGAAATAGTTGCACCGTTAAATAAAGTTCCACTCCTAAGAAGGAGCTGTAGTTTATTGATGCACTATTTTCAGTGTCCTATGAGTGTAAATTCTACACTATTCCCTATAGACACAGTGTACAAAACATTAAGAACACATTCCTAATATTGAGTTGCACCCTCCCCTTTTGCCCCCAGAACAGCCTCAATCCGTCAGGGCATGGATTCTACAAGGTGTCAAAAGCATTCCACAGGGATGCTGGCCCATGTTGACTCCAATGCTTCCCACAGTTGTGTCAAGTTGGCTGGATGTCTTTTGGGTGGTGGACCATTCTTGATACACACGGGAAACTGTTCAGCTTGAAAAACCCAGTAGCGTTGTAGTTCTTGACACAGTCAAACCGGTGCGGCTGGCACCAACTACCATACCCCATTCAAAGGCACTTAAATACTTCAATATTTTGTCTTGCCCATTTACCCTCTAAATGGCACACATACACAATCCATGTCTCAATTGTATCGAGCCTTAAAATCCTTCTTTAACCTGTCTCCTCCCCTTCATCTACACTGATTGAAGTGGATTTAGTAAGTGACATCAATAAGGGATCATAGCTTTGGATTCTCCAGGTCAGTCTATGTCAGGGAAAGAGTAGGTGTGCCTAATGTTTTGTACACTCGGTGTATAGGCCCAGTGGGATTTCAGTAACATCCGACGGCCTGAACAGCCAACACTCTTTCTTCTGTCTTTGCAGAAATAATCTGACTGACCTAACAAAGAATCCTAAGAATGTGTGTGCAGCACATGGAGAAAAGCCCATGTCAATTGTCAAACCATTGTACATTCAGCCTTGTAAATGACTAAACGCATGTCAGACCCTCACACATTCACATATATAGACTGTGCATTCTTCACTTTGATATAATAACCCTCTGGGAGGAAGACCACAAAACATTCATGCTGCCTTTTCCCAGCATGCTCTGTGTGTCACTCACTGGGCGCTCCGCAGTCGCAGCACACATCGTTGCCGCTCATCCTCTTGACCTCGCTGACGATGGCCTTGGTCAGCTCCTGGACTATGTTGTTCTCCCCTCCCTCGTCCTGGTCTCCTTTGAAGGCATCGTTCAGGGCTTCCTCCTTACTGTTCTGCAGGACTGAGATCCATCTGAAAACACAGGCAGCAGAGAGAACCAGTAAGCTCTGAGGGCAAAGGTTGAGTCCCGTATGGCACCCTATTCCCTATGTAGTGCACTACCTTTGACCGGAGCCCTATGGGAAATAGGGTTCCATTAGTGACGCAAAAAACTTTAAAGAGAATGTGAGAGACCAATTACATATACCACCTGTATCATGTACACACATAATGATGTACACACCACGTTCACACACAAACTTGCATATTGCAAAAGGCACAGACAGGCACAGTACTTACATCTGACACTCTGCCTCATCCTCAGCTTGAAAGTGATAGGTTCTGTCATCTGTTTAGACAAATAATAGGCTGATTGAGCAACATGCAACTGACACTTGCAGTAAGAGATGCTAAGAGACTCGATGGAAGATACATGTCTGTCATTCAATAACTATCATATCATAGAGTCTCGGGAATAGTTTTCTATCATGCTTTTGCTATTGTAGCTACATATTCAGACTAGTGTTGCAGAGGTTTGAGATGGAGCATCAAAGTGCTGCCTTAGTTACGTGAGAAGAGATCAAAGCTTTTCTTCTCGTCCGGGTTACGCTTCACTTGACAGGTTAGCAGGTTGAGTTTTGCTGGTGGTGTGTTAGCCTATGAGAGAGGAGCAAAGAAGAGTAAGAGAACCAGGGGGCCAGACTGCTGAAGTTGGTCATATTGTATTCATGCCACTTTCCCAGTTGGGTAATGCCAAACAGTAAACTTACTTTTAATAAAAAACATTATTTAAAAATAAAAAGAGAACGTCAAATGCAGCAGCCTTCTAGAAATGTATCGTTGGCTTACAGCCACATCTCTGTAAAGGCCCAAACAACAGCAGTGTTGTCGCACAATTACTGTCCAGTTATTTAATGTCAAATGTGAAATGCAGGGAAACAGAACAAATGTGATCCTTTTCTTCCATTATCACTGGACAAATTCACTGTGGAAACTCTATTTCAAATGGCTACCCAGACTATTTGCATTGCCAACCCCCCCACCCCTTTTACATCGCTGCTACTCTCTGGTATTATCTGTGCAGTCACTTTAATAACTCTACCTAAATGTACATGTTACCTCAATTACCTCGACTAACTAGTGCCCCCACACATTGACTCTGTACTGGTACCCCCTGTATATAGTCTCGCCATTGTTATTTTACTGCTGCTCTTTAATTACTTGTTCTTTTTATTTCTTATTTATATTTTTTAAACTGCATTGTTGGTTAGGGGCTTGTAAGTAAGCATTTCACTGTCTACACACCTGTTGTATTCAGCGCATGTGACTAATACAATTTGATTTGATTTGATTTGATGCTCAGGGACAATTCACTGTGGATGACAGGTTCAGGGACAATTCACTGTGGATACCAGGCTCAGGGACAATTCACTGTGGATACCAGGTTCAGGGGGAATTCACTGTGGATACCAGGTTCAGGGGGAATTCACTGTGGATACCAGGCTCAGGGACAATTCACTGTGGAAGCCAGGCTCAGGGACACTTCACTGCGGAAGCCAGGCTCAGGGGGAATTCATTGCGGAAGCCATGCTCAGGGGGAATTCACAGTGGATGTCAGGCTCAGGGGTAATTCACTGTGGAAGCCATGCTCAGGGGGAATTCATTGCGGAAGCCATGCTCAGGGGGAATTCACAGTGGATGTCAGGCTCAGGGGTAATTCACTGTGGAAGCCAGGCTCAGGGGGAATTCACTGTGGAAGCCAGGCTCAGGGGGAATTCACTGTGGAAGCCAGGCTCAGGAGGAATTCACTGCGGAAGCCAGGCTCAGGGGGAATTCACTGCGGAAGCCAGGCTCAGGGGGAATTCACTGCGGAAGCCAGGCTCAGGGGGAATTCACTGTGGAAGCCAGGCTCAGGGGGAATTCACTGTGGAAGCCAGGCTCAGGGACAATTCACTGTGGAAGCCAGGCTCAGGGACAATTCACTGTGGATACCAGGCTCAGGGACAATTCACTGTGGAAGCCAGGCTCAGGGACAATTCACTGTGGAAGCCAGGCTCAGGGGGAATTCACCACGGAAGCCATGCTCAGGGGGCATTCACTGTGGAAGCCATGCTCAGGGGGAATTCACTGCGGAAGCCATGCTCAGGGGGAATTTTAGCTTTCAAACAATATCTCAGTATTGTGTCTGGCGAGAAGCTGCAATAATCGTAGAGGTTTTAGGACCTGACACAGGGTTGTTACTGAAGTGATCAGTCACGACATTCTGTGATCACAACTGAGACAATGCTATGCCGTTAGGACAATAACGTTGGAGCTCAGGGTAATGTTGTCAAGAGGAAAGTCATGCCCAAAAGAGCTTGTACTGGTTTGTGTTGGATTCCTAGAAGAGGTCAACAGGAATCCAGTCACGTTTGAGAGTACTGGGTTAGTAATGAAATCACCCCGCCTGCCAAAGAGAACATGAAGAGTTAAATTCCTCTTCCCACCATTCTGTCTATCATCCTTTTGCTTATGCTCTTCCTTCTGTTGATCTTTCTCTTCTTCTTGCTCTCTCCTAACATGTTGTTTGGCTCTTAAAAAAAAAAGGTCATAATAATCATTTTACTTCGTCGTTCACATCTTATTTTTTTCCAATTTATGGAAGAAATGTGTCCCAAATAAAGACCTTACAGAATCCCACTGACTGACATGTAGTATGTACTGTATATTCAGACCGTAAGGAGAGGGCCATGAATTACAGCATGAATGAAGGAAAGTGAGTGACCAATAGGAGAAGACAAAAACAGGAAGTCTCTTACTGTTCCATGGGAGATAGTCAGGAACCCGTTCTTCACCGAACACTTCCTCTTTTGCCACACCTTCCTGAGACTGAAGAAGAGTAAACATTCATTATTTCACTAGAACACTCTATTCCTCTATGGCACAGCTTCTATATCACAAACCACAACTAAATCCAGAACAAATTCCAGAAAGGGTACAGTATTATATAGAGCCATTATATATAGAGCCATTATTGCATGGAACTCCCATCTCATATGGTTCAAATAAACAGCAAACCTGGTTTAAAATAACATATAAAGCAACACCTCACAGCACAACTCCTCTTCCCTATTTGACCTAGATAGTTTGTGTGTACATATTGATATGAAGGCTACATGTCCATTTTTAAATGTATGTAGTTCTGTCCTTAATGTTCTTGTCTATTAATGTTCTGTATTATGTAATGTGTTGTGTTATGTGTGGACCCCAGGAAGAGTAGCTACTGCTTTCACAACAGCTAATAAAATACCAAACCATACCATTTCATGAACAACAAATGGAATGATGTATGTGATAAGGCATATTACATCATATTACATCATATCATCATATTACCCCAACGCCTCGATGAAAACCACATTTCGCTGCCTTTGTCGGGGAAACAAACAGCTCCTCTTGGCTCTTTGTACCAGAGGCCAAATTGGTGATTAAAGCTCTGTCCACTCACCCCTCACTCTTCTTGTACAGCATTCCGCAGCGTTCTGTACCGTGGGCCTTATTCCCCTGGAGCTGGTGAAGGCTGTATCCTGTCTGCTTGGCCTGGGTATCCTAATGCATCAGAGACACACTCATGTTAAGTCATGAGGACTTAACACTTCTCCCATCTCTCATAGCATCGGTGTGAACACAAATGGAAACTAACCATCATCAAGTCATAATCTTTCTTGAGGAGGAACAAAAACAGAGAGCAGAGGAGTCAGCCTCTGTTGTGAAGGGAGTGTGTTCTTATCTGAAGGATGTTATGGAGGACATGAAGAACTCTCTCACAGGGGAACTACGATGTTTGAACAGACTCAAAAGGACACCGTTAATGAGATGGGAAAAGCACAGAAGGCCACAGACCTTCAACTGGAAGAGCTGCACCAGGACGTAATGCAGTGCTTTTCCCTTCTGGACAAAAGAAGACTGCACCTCCCTCAGGTTTTACCTCTGCCACTGGCTTGGCCAGTAAGGGAATAGGAAAGGTAGTACTACAAAAACCCCTCTGTAGATACTGTTAAACAACAGAACTCCCGCTGCCACTGTCATGTCTCCTCTAGAGCGCTCCCTCCCCATCAAACTTCTTTTCCCCACTTTTGGCAGCCCAGAAGATGATGTTGATCCACTGTTTTTCTTATCTAAGTGATTTTCTTTCTATCCGGCCCCTTACTGACTTGGAGGTTCTTGCCACCCTCCGCAGTGTTCTCCATGGTAGAGCAAGAGACTGGTGGGAGATAGCCGTGAACATGTGTCAACCTGGGAGGAGTTTCAAAAAATATTCCTCTTAGCCTTCCTCTCAGAGGACTATGGGGATGAACTGGCGGAACGTGTTCGTAACAGAGTCCAGGGTGAAGCAGAGCCAATAAGGGACTTTGCCTTCTCTTATCGAGTTCTATGTAGGAGATGGAAGGCTGACATTACTGAGCAGGAGATGGTCAAACTCCTTCTTAAGAACATGGTTCCCCGCCTTGCTAGTCAACTTCGAGAACGTGTGCAAAATGTGGATGATCTGGTGCATCTTGGGACTCAGTTTGAGAAGGACTGGAAGCACCACCTCCAAACTAAAAACCCCGTTTCCTCATCCCAGTATACCCATAACTCTCCTGGGGCTAAACCGTCACAGATATTTGTACCCAAGATCCAGGACAAATGTCCAGTTATGTGTTGGAGGTGTAAAGTCCAACATCCTCCAGATTCTTGGTCGCTCTATGTCCAGCGTCAGGATTCAGGAAAAGGTCAGAAAGGACAGAAGACTGAAAGTCTAGACAGGCGTGGTGGCTTGCATACAATTGGGTCAGCCTTAATGCCCACCATGAAGCCTTTAGACAGCACAGCTAGCCAGCCGTCTTATTCCTATTCTGCAACAACTATTGGTTCCTCTGACTGTTAGGAACTGGAGAGGGAAGGCCATAATCGACACAGGGGCATCTTACACCCTGATGCAAGAGGCCCTGTGGCAGAACATGGCATTACCTCATGAGGAGCTATGAACATGGGAGGAGGGACCACTGTACTTGGCCAATGGAGAACCTACCACCCCCTTGGGCTGGATTAGTATAATAATAAAACTGCATGGTGAGACTATTAACCTTCCTGTGGCTATTCTTGCAGATTCAAGCCTTGCATTTGCTGTAGTCCTTGACCTAGACTTCCTGTTCTTCAGTGGACTGATCATCTCGATGTCCGAAACCTCCTATCGGCTGCACTCTGACTATTCTCAGCCTCATCCATTTCAACCTGGTAATGCACTGATTTCAGGCTGGAGCCTGCTACATTATGCAGAGTCCGGACAAGGTCAAGTCAGAGACAGAGAAAATATAGAGACAAAGACAAAAACATGTTCCACCAGTGAAGTCTGAATCTGTATTTCTACATCAAACAAGCAGTGGAACAGGCATGTCTGTCGGATGATGAAAGGTGGCAGCTCTCCCAGATGTTGGACGTGAACAGTCTGTACTCTTACACTGGGCCGTACAACCGTCAAAATCTATACCCGGCATGAGGTCCCCATTAAGCAGCGTCCCTACAGGCTGTCCCCCACCAAACTGGACATTCTCAATGAACAGCTCAAAAGCATGTTAGAGAATGGAATTGTGGAACCTTCTTTTTCCGGATGGGCTTCTCCGGTTGTCCTGATTCCTAAGAAAGATGGTGGATATCGATTCTGTGTGGACTACAGGAAGCCGAATGCCATAACAGAAAGCGATGCCTACCCTCTACCAAACATAAATGACATACTGGAATCTCTGGCAGGAGCATCCATCTTTAGTAATCTGGATCTGAACAGTGGCTATTGGCAGGTGTCAATGGATCCCGCTAGTCAGGACAAGACTGCCTTTGTCACCCCTGCTGGTTTGTACTCCTTCAAAATCATGCCTTTTGGTTTGAAGAATGCTCCAGCAACCTTCCAAAGGTTGATGGAGACTGTCCTGGGAGATCTGAGGGGTAGACATTGTCTCGTGTATCTGGATGACATCATAATCTACTCCTCCTCTGTCACGGATCATCTGCAAGACATTCAGTCTGTCTTCAACAGACTAAAGGCTGCAGGTTTGACCTTGAACTTGAAGAAGTGTCGTTTCTGTCTGCCAGAACTCAAGTTCCTTGGTCATGTGGTTAATACCGAAGGTATCCATGCAGATCCAGCCAAAGTTGCAGCCGTGCAGGAATTCCCAATTCCCACCTCCCTCAAGGCTGTTCAGCGGTTTCTGGGTATGGCTGGATGGTACCACAGGTTTGTGCCTGACTTTTCAAAGGTAGCCGAACCCCTCAACCACCTTAAGAAGAAAGGTGTGAAATTCCAATGGACCCCTGCATGCCAAGGTGCATTTGAAGCACTCAAAAACAGTCTAATTACGCCTCCAGTGTTTGGTCATCCTAACCTGAAGGCTCATTTCATTGTGTACACGGATGCAAGTCAAACAGGACTTGGAGCAGTCTTGGCTCAACAAACAGGACTTGGAACAGAAGAAGTTCTTGCCTATGCAAGTCACACCCTTAATTCAGCCGAGAGGAATTATTCAACGATTGAAAGGGAGTGCCTCGCTGTGGTCTGGGCTTTGAAGAAATGGAGCTACTACTTGGAGGCAAAGATCTTCACCGTTGTCACAGACCATGCTGCTCTGCAGTGGGTTCTGGCATCAGGCAAGACCAACAGCCATCTTATTCGCTGGTCTATCAGATTGCAGAAGTTTAACTTCATCATTGAGTATCGCAAAGGAAAACTGAACGTTGTACCAGATGCCCTTTCTCGGATTACAGAGACTGCCAATGTTTGTCCTCCCTTGTGCAGTACTTATACTACCGCTAAATGTCTGGATGATTCCTTTCCTCTGGATGATGAGAGTGTATGGAGAGCACAGCAGAAAGATGCTGCCATCATGGCGATCCACAAGAGTCTGTCTGAAGAAGACTCCAAGAGTCGCTTCAATGATAAGTATAGCATAATTCAGGATAAAGTGTATCAAAAAACTCCAAGAGGAGATGGAATACACAGCACTCATTATCACGTCTTCATTCCCTCTACATTGTGTGACCAGATAATCCAAGTTTATCATGCCGATCCCATGAGTGGCCATCTTGGAGTTTTTAAAACTTATCGAAGACTACATTAAGTGGTTTACTGGCCAGGCATGTGGGTTGATACCCGGAAGTTTGTACAGTAGTGTGAAGTCTGCCAGAAATACAAACCAGACATTGGCAGACCTGTCGGGAAAATGCAGCAGACCTTGGTGAACCATCCAAATGAAATGTTGGGAATTGACCTCATGGGACCTTTTCCTCCCAGCCGGGGGACACGGAATTAATTTTTATTGGTGGTAGTGGACTACTACACACACTGGGTGGAGTTGTTTCCCCTCCGCAAAGCCACTGCATCAGCCATTGCTCTAATTCTGAGAAGGGAGGTCTTTACCAGATTCGGGATTCCAGACCAAATCCTCTCTGACCAAGGTCCGCAGTTCATATCAGGAATCTACAAAGAGCTCTGTACCTACTGGGGTGTAATTGCCAAATTGACCACAGCCTACCATCCTCAGACCAACCTGGCCGAGAGGGTAAACCGAACCCTGAAGGGGATGATTGCTTCATTCGTGGGGGATCAACACACAAGGTAGGATCAGCATCTCCCTGAATGTCGCTTTGCACTGAACTCTGCCGTGCAGGAGACTTCTGGGGTCACTCCCGCCGAACTCCACCTGGGAAGACCACTAAAAGGTCCGATGGACAGAGTCTTGCAAAGTTCCAATGTTTCACCTGACTGCCCAGCGTTTGATGCCCTACAACACCACTACACTTTGCTAGCCAGAGTGGAGGCCAGCAAAACCAAAGCCAAACAACGACAGCTGAGAAACTATGACAAACATAGACGAGATGTGTTTTTCGCACCCAAGTCTCGTGTCTGGGTACGTTCACATCATCTGTCAAAGGCGTCTAAGAAGTTCACTGCCAAGCTCGCTTCCAGATGGAAAGGTCCATACCGTGTAGTGCAGCAGTTGGGACCAGTGAACTACTTGTTCTGCTTGGAGGACACTGGGGAAGATGTCAGGACGGTCGGTGCATGTTGTTGACTTAAAGCCCTGCTACCCTACGGCATAAGAGCTGGATCGCAGGCAAAAGCAACACCTGCAGGACCTCTTCGTGGAGGACTCTGATGATGAGGACTTCCCTGGTTTTGTGTAGCAGGAACATGAACCTGTCAAAGCCTGCATCCTCTATGTTTCTACAGGTGTTGTTTTTTCATGGGGGGAGGAGTGTGGCGAAATCTGCACGGAGCCTTCACCGTGGACTGCCACTTTAAGAGCGCATGAGCAGTAAGGAAGGAGGAAATAAAGAGAGCTTATTCAGCTCTTTGGGGAGGGGCTCTTATAATAATAATAATAATAATTTTGGGTGGCGCAACAGTTTGATTGTGTGTGCTGTGCTGCAGAAGTTGTGTTTGTAGTTTATAAAGTATTTAACTCAATCATCGGTGTGATCGCTTTAGATCGTGGTTGTTTTTGTTTGGGACTGCGCCCGTTATGGATTGCATGGATTAGTAGCAACATTGTTGCGAAGCTTTAACATACAAACCAACGATCCATCGGACAGTCAGACAGTACACCGGCAGGCCTGAAGACCACAGCTAAGATTTCTATTTTTCTCTCTCTCTTTCTCTTCCCTCTCGTTCCAGTGCTTTACCCTGCAACAGACTCTCTATTTTTCAAATGCACTTCCTATTGAAGTTTATTAGAGCTGGACTATTATTGCCCTGCCAGAAGTATTTGGATGGACATTTTAGTTAAAAGGGAGGTTGCTTGCAAGTTGTGTATTGTTATGTGAACTGTATTGAGGTGAGGTGTACTAATGACATGTGGCCGAGAAGACTGTGGACATTTTTAAGGCCTTTGTTGTGTCGATGAACACCCCCCACATTCATACCCTCTGCACTCCTCCACTGGACGATAATACATATTATTGCAAATTCTCTGTTGATGACTGGGTTCTTTCTTGTATGAAGTTGCTGTTAAATTGCTCTGCCATTATTAGTATTATTATTATTGTATGAGGGATTCGTGTTGGGGTTACCCCTGTGCTGTGATGTGGGTTTTATATGGTGTGTATTCTCTTTTCTCTCCACTGGCTATCTGGTAAACAGGCTACACTCTAGGCAGTCTCTTCTGCTAATGTGTGTGGGTCTGGTAGTGGTACTCTCTCTATTCTACTCTTTTCCTTTCGGCATGGTTAATACCTGCCTGGCGCCCGAACAAAATCTTTCTTTACCCCTCTCTAATAAATACCGCTACAAGGTGTTCATCTGAATCAGGTTTCTTCAATGTCCTCTCCTGAAGGCCTATTCTACTCTACGCTGCTTAAAAATAATGGTGCTTTGCAATTCTATACAGTCCTTTTTGAGAGCCATATATGATGCGAGCCATTGAACACTTTTTTGGTTCTACATAGCACCATTTCTTCTAGCAGTGTAGGTGTACACCTTGCAGCCTTATTTCCATATATTCAAATAGAGTGAGTGACTCTAGAATCTGGAAGCAATTGAGATTTGAATGGAGGGCTTGAGCAGAGCCTTGCATTCAGAAAATATTACAGATATCAATGTGTGCAGTGGTCAGGAAGTTCAGAAGCTGTTTTTATTTCCTTCAAATCCTATCTGTGGTTGAGAACATTGATTATGGCTTTATCCCAAATAGCACCCTCTTGGCCATGGTAAAGGTAGTGCACTATATAGGGAATAGGGTGCAATTTGGAACTCCGCCTTGATTGGGGAAAGAGCTAAAGTTCACCAAGAAAGCAGACATTCACTCTCCTAACCACTGGTGGAAACCATGATCAGTCTATTGCATTGTAACATGACACGACACACAAGACTAGTCATCTATACTCCTGTAAGTAGACTAGGGTCTTGTGAGGGAGAACTACAGGCTTTTCCTATGACAAGGTCCTATGACAGGTAAGACCAAATACATGACAGTATATGTGCTATAACTGGTCTGCCATTGGATTAGGTCCCTTCCTCTCTGCTACCAAGCTAATGTAACTGGTGGGATCTGAACACTGGTCTCCTACTCAGTAAACCAATGGCCTAACCACAAGAACAAGAGGAGATTCCCTCTTGGGCCAAAGGTGACACTAGTTTTAAGTCGCAGGCAGGGCTACCTCATCGCAAGGATGTGACTCTAAATCACCTCCGCTACTTACTCCAGTGATTGAGAGCTCACCTCTTTCTGTTCAGACTGTAGGGAGGACTTGAGAACGTCTCTGAGCTCACTAAGCTGTTTCCTCTCTCCATCTTGGGTCTGTTTGATCTGAGAAACAGGAAGTGAGAGAACTGGGTGAGGTGAGTGACACATTATTGACAGACAGGCAGTAAAACCATGGTAAGATCCAAAGATAATATTATAAGATATGGATGCTTGGACAGAGTGGCTCACTATAGTAAAGTCTGTAGCCAATTTCTCTATGGAAGGTTTGAGGCTATTCACTGTGTTCAGACCATCCTGGAAAAAGCTGTGAGGAGAGAGGAAACAGAGGTCACCAGGAGTCAAGATGGGTCAAGCATTAGCCTCCTACAAAAGACAAATGCATTGACTAAACAGTGCTAATCTGACTAAACAGTGTTTATCTGACTAAACAGTGCTTATCTGACTAAACAGTGCTAATCTGACTAAACAGTGCTAATCTGACTAAACAGTGCTAATCTGACTAAACAGTGTTTATCTGACTAAACAGTGCTAATCTGACTAAACCGGGCTAATCTGACTAAACAGTGCTAATCTGACTAAACAGTGCTTATCTGACTAAACAGTGCTAATCTGACTAAACAGTGCTAATCTGACTATACAGTGCTAATCTGACTAAACAGGGCTAATCTGACTAAACAGTGCTAATCTGACTAAACAGTGCTTATCTGACTAAACAGTGCTAATCTGACTAAACCGGGCTAATCTGACTAAACAGTGCTAATCTGACTATACAGTGCTAATCTGACTATACAGTGCTAATCTGACTATACAGTGCTAATCTGACTAAACAGTGCTAATCTGACTAAACAGTGCTAATCTGACTAAACAGTGCTAATCTGACTATACAGTGCTAATCTGACTAAACAGGGCTAATCTGACTAAACAGTGCTAATCTGACTAAACAGTGCTTATCTGACTAAACAGTGCTTATCTGACTAAACAGTGCTAATCTGACTAAACAGTGCTAATCTGACTAAACCGGGCTAATCTGACTAAACAGTGCTAATCTGACTATACAGTGCTAATCTGACTAAACAGGGCTAATCTGACTAAACAGTGCTAATCTGACTAAACAGTGCTTATCTGACTAAACAGTGCTAATCTGACTAAACCGGGCTAATCTGACTAAACAGTGCTAATCTGACTAAACAGTGCTTATCTGACTAAACAGTGCTAATCTGACTAAACAGTGCTAATCTGACTATACAGTGCTAATCTGACTAAACAGGGCTAATCTGACTAAACAGTGCTAATCTGACTAAACAGTGTTTATCCGACTAAACAGTGCTTATCTGACTAAACAGTGCTAATCTGAAATCACTTGTAAATGAAAACAACATACTTGCATTGGGCGTGGAAATATTTGATGAGGTTCTGGAGAAAGTCGACCCCCTTCTTCGTTTTAATTTCATTCACTTTTAGAAGATACTGTAGACAAAATAAGACATATCGAGTAACAATATTAACGGACATGTGTAAATACTCCTCAGTGGACCCTGTCGTGTCTTCTATCCTGCATAGCCTCTGATAGGTGAAATAATTAGATAGCCAGTTTCATCCAACCTCACACATCTGGAGCTGAAAGAGGCGTCTCTCCTTCTCCATCTCCTCAGCGATCTCTCCTCCACTGAACTCTGTCCGTATCATCCCATGCTGCTTAGCATGCTCCTTCTTCTCCTTCTCTATCTTAGTGCTGCAGGAACACAGAGGTCTCAGTGATGATGAAGCACAGGATGAATGGAGGAGGCAAGCGGAAAAGGAAGGTAGGAAACTTGTTTGCCTGACATATATTAAAGATTGACTGAAAGGAATTGGCATAAAATAGAAAAATATACCAGTTTTATTTGAGGACGAAAATGTTCACAGCTGCGCCATACAGGTTTCAAAATAAAATGGGAAAAGATTTTCGATGTACCGATTCCATGACACATGGTTTATGAACTGGTACAAAAAAAACAACACTTGATTCGACACTTCAATATAAATTATTATATACAATTCTTGCCACCAACAGAATACTATACATATGGGGCATACAACAATCTCAGCTCTGTAGATTTTGCTGCGAAGAGACAAAATCAATAGATCACTTATTCTGGTACTACCCCTATGGAGCTTGTTTCTGGTCACAGGTTCAGGAATGGTTCAAATAAATCACAACATGCACTTAAAATGAACCTTACAACTAGCAGTGTTGGGCGATTTGGAAAGCCATAGTCAGTCAATAAATAATATAATAATACTGGTAGGAAAGGTTTTCATCTTTCATCTTCAGCGCACAATCTGAGGATACTGTGCAATTGAAAAATGTATGACACATGGAAACCAAACGAGGGTGGTCTATGGTGATAGGTGGGATGGGCTGAGAGGGGTGGGATTAAAGAGCTGAGGTCTATGGTGATAGGTGGGATGGGCTGAGAGGGGTGGGATTAAAGAGCTGAGGTCTATGGTGATAGGTGGGATGGGCTGAGAGGGGTGGGATTAAAGAGCTGAGGTCTATGGTGATAGGTGGGATGGGGTGAGTGGCGGGATTAAAGAGTTGAGGTCTATGGTGATAGGTGGGATTAAAGAGCTGAGGTCTATGGTGATAGGTGGGATGGGCTGAGAGTGGCTGAGGGGTGGGATTAAAGAGCTGAGGTCTACGGTGATAGGTGGGATGGGCTGAGAGAGGTGGGATGAAAGAGCTGAGGTCTACGGTGATAGGTGGGATGGGCTGAGAGTGGCTGAGGGGTGGGATTAAAGAGCTGAGGTCTACGGTGATAGGTGGGATGGGCTGAGAGTGGCTGAGGGGTGGGATTAAAGAGCTGAGGTCTATGGTGATAGGTGGGATGGGCTGTGAGAGGTGGGATGAAAGAGCTGAGATCTACGGTGATAGGTGGGATGGGCTGAGAGTGGATGAGGGGTGGGATTAAAGAGCTGAGGTCTACGGTGATAGGTGGGATGGTCTGAGAGTGGCTGAGGGGTGGGATTAAAGAGCTGAGGTCTATGGTGATAGGTGGGATGGGCTGAGAGAGGTGGGATTAAAGAGCTGAGGTCTATGGTGATAGGTGGGATTAAAGAGATTATGTTTGGTAAAGTATTATTGTTATGTGACTGCTTTCTATAAAAGTACTATGTATGTAAAAGGTATATGTAAAATGTTTGTACAAGTAGCAGAAAAGCTGTCAAAAAATATATATACATGTTTGTCCTCCGAAGATGGGATGGGTTAATAAAAAATAAAATTACATCAATATTTACTCTCCTCAATTTATGTTAAGAGTTCTCATTCCCTTAGAGTGAGTCATCAAACCACCAGTCAATCACATCAACCAAAAGGCTCTATGACGACACCGCAGGTGTTTGGTGCAAGGCATTGGTCTTTAGTAAACTAGTAACTCTTGAATGACCTGCCCAGCCCTCATACAGTGAACTAGAATGATCTCTATGTGAAGTAATTTAT